>NW_026279593.1:0-25000 GCF_023373465.1 Oncorhynchus keta
ACAGTATGGTTATAGACTCACTTCATCAACAGTATGGGTTATAGACTCACTTCATCAACAGTATGGTTATAGACTCACTTCATCAACAGTATGGTGGTTATAGACTCACTTCATCAACAGTATGGTGGTTATAGACTCACTTCATCAACAGTATGGTGGTTATAGACTCACTTCATCAACAGTATGGTGGTTATAGACTCTTCATCAACAGTATGGTTATAGACTCACTTCATCAACAGTATGGTGGTTATAGACTCACTTCATCAACAGTATGGTTATAGACTACTTCATCAACAGTATGGTGGTTATAGACTCACTTCATCAACAGTATGGTTATAGACTCACTTCATCAACAGTATGGCTATAGACTCACTTCATCAACAGTATGGTGGTTATGGACTCACTTCATCAACAGTATGGTTATAGACTCACTTCATCAACAGTATGGTGGTTATAGACTCACTTCATCAACAGTATGGTTATAGACTCACTTCATCAACAGTATGGTTATAGGCTCACTTCATCAACAGTATGGTGGTTATAGACTCACTTCATCAACAGTATGGTTATAGGCTCACTTCATCAACAGTATGGTGGTTATAGACTCACTTCATCAACAGTATGGTTATAGACTCACTTCATCAACAGTATGGTGGTTATAGACTCACTTCATCAACAGTATGGTTATAGACTCACTTCATCAACAGTATGGTTATAGACTCACTTCATCAACAGTATGGCTATAGACTCACTTCATCAACAGTATGGCTATAGACTCACTTCATCAACAGTATGGTTATAGACTCTTCATCAACAGTATGGTTATAGGCTCACTTCATCAACAGTATGGTTATAGGCTCACTTCATCAACAGTATGGTTATAGGCTCACTTCATCAACAGTATGGTTATAGACTCACTTCATCAACAGCATGGTTATAGGCTCACTTCATCAACAGTATGGTTATAGGCTCACTTCATCAACAGTATGGTTATAGACTCACTTCATCAACAGTATGGTTATAGACTCACTTCATCAACAGCATGGTCATGGACTCACTTCATCAACAGTATGGCTATAGGCTCACTTCCTCAACAGTATGGTTATAGACTCACTTCATCAACAGTATGGTTATGGACTCACTTCATCAACAGTATGGTTATAGACTCACTTCATCAACAGTATGGTTATGGACTCACTTCATCAACAGTATGGTTATAGACTCACTTCATCAACAGTATGGCTATAGACTCACTTCCTCAACAGTATGGCTATAGGCTCACTTCCTCAACAGTATGGCTATAGACTCACTTCCTCAACAGTATGGTTATAGGCTCACTTCATCAACAGTATGGTTATAGACTCACTTCATCAACAGTATGGTTATAGACTCACTTCATCAACAGTATGGTTATAGACTCACTTCATCAACAGTATGGTTATAGACTCACTTCATCAACAGTATGGTTATAGACTCACTTCATCAACAGTATGGTTATAGACTCACTTCATCAACAGTATGGTTATAGACTCACTTCATCAACAGTATGGTTATAGACTCACTTCATCAACAGTATGGTTATAGACTCACTTCATCAACAGTATGGTTATAGACTCACTTCATCAACAGCATGGCTATGGACTCACTTCATCAACAGCATGGCTATAGACTCACTTCATCAACAGCATGGTGGTTATAGACTCACTTCATCAACAGTATGGTTATGGACTCACTTCATCAACATTATGGCTATAGACTCACTTCATCAACAGTATGGCTATAGACTCACTTCATCAACAGTATGGTTACAGGCTCACTTCATCAACAGTATGGTTATAGGCTCACTTCATCAACAGTATGGTGGTTATAGACTCACTTCATCAACAGTATGGTTATGACTCACTTCATCAACAGTATGGCTATAGACTCACTTCATCAACAGTATGGTTGTAGGTCACTTCATCAACAGTATGGTTATGGACTCACTTCATCAACAGTATGGTGTTTATAGACTCACTTCATCAACAGTATGGTGGTTATAGACTCACTTCATCAACAGTATGGTTACAGGCTCACTTCATCAACAGTTTGGTGGTTATAGGCTCACTTCATCAACAGTATGGTGGTTATGGACTCACTTCATCAACAGTATGGTGGTTATGGACTCACTTCATCAACAGTATGGTTATGGACTCACTTCATCAACAGTATGGTTACAGGCTCACTTCATCAACAGTTTGGCGGTTATAGGCTCACTTCATCAACAGTATGGTGGTTATGGACTCACTTCATCAACAGTATGGTTATAGACTCACTTCATCAACAGTATGGTTACAGGCTCACTTCATCAACAGTTTGGTGGTTATAGGCTCACTTCATCAACAGTATGGTGGTTATGGACTCACTTCATCAACAGTATGGTGGTTATGGACTCACTTCATCAACAGTATGGTTATGGACTCACTTCATCAACAGTATGGTTACAGGCTCACTTCATCAACAGTTTGGTGGTTATAGGCTCACTTCATCAACAGTATGGTGGTTATGGACTCACTTCATCAACAGTATGGTTATAGACTCACTTCATCAACAGTATGGTGGTTATAGACTCACTTCATCAATAGTATGGTTATGGACTCACTTCATCAACAGTATGGTTATTGACTCACTTCATCAACAGTATGGTTATAGACTCACTTCATCAACAGTATGGTGGTTATAGACTCACTTCATCAACAGTATGGTGGTTATAGACTCACTTCATCAACAGTATGGTGGTTATGAACTCACTTCATCAACAGTATGGTTATTGGCTCATTTCATCAACAGTATGGTTATAGACTCACTTCATCAACAGTATGGTTATTGGCTCACTTCATCAACAGTATGGTTATTGGCTCACTTCATCAACAGTATGGTCATGGACTCACTTCATCAACAGTATGGTTACAGGCTCACTTCATCAACAGTTTGGTGGTTATAGGCTCACTTCATCAACAGTATGGTGGTTATGGACTCACTTCATCAACAGTATGGTGGTTATGGACTCACTTCATCAATAGTATGGTTATGGACTCACTTCATCAACAGTATGGTTATAGACTCACTTCATCAACAGTATGGTGGTTATAGACTCACTTCATCAACAGTATGGTGGTTATAGACTCACTTCATCAACAGTATGGTGGTTATAGACTCACTTCATCAACAGTATGGTTATTGGCTCATTTCATCAACATTATGGTTATTGGCTCATTTCATCAACAGTATGGTTATAGGCTCACTTCATCAACAGTATGGTTATAGACTCACTTCATCAACAGTATGGTTATGGACTCACTTCATCAACAGTATGGCTATAGACTCACTTCATCAACAGTATGGTGGTTATGAACTCACTTCATCAACAGTATGGTTATAGACTCACTTCATCAACAGTATGGTGGTTATAGACTCACTTCATCAACAGTATGGTTATAGACTCACTTCATCAACAGTATGGTTATGGACTCACTTCATCAACAGTATGGCTATAGACTCACTTCATCAACAGTATGGTTATAGACTCACTTCATCAACAGTATGGTTATAGACTCACTTCATCAACAGTATGGTTATAGACTCACTTCATCAACAGTATGGCTATAGACTCACTTCATCAACAGTATGGCTATAGACTCACTTCATCAACAGTATGGTTATAGACTCACTTCATCAACAGTATGGTTATAGACTCACTTCATCAACAGTATGGTTATAGACTCACTTCATCAACAGTATGGTTATAGACTCACTTCATCAACAGTATGGTTATAGACTCACTTCATCAACAGTATGGTTATAGACTCACTTCATCAACAGTATGGTTATAGACTCACTTCATCAACAGTATGGTTATAGACTCACTTCATCAACAGTATGGTTATAGACTCACTTCATCAACAGTATGGTTATGGACTCACTTCATCAACAGCATGGCTATAGACTCACTTCATCAACAGCATGGTGGTTATAGACTCACTTCATCAACAGTATGGTTATGGACTCACTTCATCAACAGTATGGTTATAGACTCACTTCATCAACAGTATGGTGGTTATAGACTCACTTCATCAACAGTATGGTTATAGACTCACTTCATCAACAGTATGGTGGTTATAGACTCACTTCATCAACAGTATGGTTTATAGACTCACTTCATCAACAGTATGGCTATAGACTCACTTCATCAACAGTATGGCTATAGCTCACTTCATCAACAGTATGGCTATAGACTCACTTCCTCAACAGTATGGCTATAGGCTCACTTCATCAACAGTATGGTTATAGACTCACTTCATCAACAGTATGGTTATAGACTCACTTCATCAACAGTATGGTTATAGACTCACTTCATCAACAGTATGGTTATAGACTCACTTCATCAACAGCATGGTTATAGACTCACTTCATCAACAGTATGGTGGTTATGGACTCACTTCATCAACAGTATGGTTATAGACTCACTTCATCAACAGCATGGCTATGGACTCACTTCATCAACAGCATGGCTATGGACTCACTTCATCAACAGTATGGTGGTTATAGACTCACTTCATCAACAGTATGGTTATGGACTCACTTCATCAACAGTATGGTTATAGACTCACTTCATCAACAGTATGGTGGTTATAGACTCACTTCATCAACAGTATGGTTATGACTCACTTCATCAACAGTATGGTGGTTATAGGTATGGTTATAGACTCACTTCATCAACAGTATGGTTATAGACTCACTTCATCAACAGTATGGCTATAGACTCACTTCATCAACAGTATGGTTATAGACTCACTTCATCAACAGTATGGTTATAGGCTCACTTCATCAACAGTATGGTTATAGGCTCACTTCATCAACAGTATGGTTATAGGCTCACTTCATCAACAGTATGGTTATAGGCTCACTTCATCAACAGTATGGTGGTTATAGACTCACTTCATCAACAGTATGGTTATAGGCTCACTTCATCAACAGTATGGTTATAGGCTCACTTCATCAACAGTATGGTTATAGGCTCACTTCATCAACAGTATGGTTATAGGCTCACTTCATCAACAGTATGGTTATAGACTCACTTCATCAACAGTATGGTTATAGACTCACTTCATCAACAGCATGGCTATGGACTCACTTCATCAACAGCATGGCTATAGACTCACTTCATCAACAGCATGGTGGTTATAGACTCACTTCATCAACAGTATGGTTATGGACTCACTTCATCAACATTATGGCTATAGACTCACTTCATCAACAGTATGGCTATAGACTCACTTCATCAACAGTATGGTTACAGGCTCACTTCATCAACAGTATGGTTATAGGCTCACTTCATCAACAGTATGGTGGTTATAGACTCACTTCATCAACAGTATGGTTATAGACTCACTTCATCAACAGTATGGTTATAGACTCACTTCATCAACAGTATGGTTGTAGGCTCACTTCATCAACAGTATGGTTATGGACTCACTTCATCAACAGTATGGTGTTTATAGACTCACTTCATCAACAGTATGGTGTTTATAGACTCACTTCATCAACAGTATGGTTACAGGCTCACTTCATCAACAGTTTGGTGGTTATAGGCTCACTTCATCAACAGTATGGTGGTTATGGACTCACTTCATCAACAGTATGGTGGTTATGGACTCACTTCATCAACAGTATGGTTATGGACTCACTTCATCAACAGTATGGTTACAGGCTCACTTCATCAACAGTTTGGTGGTTATAGGCTCACTTCATCAACAGTATGGTGGTTATGGACTCACTTCATCAACAGTATGGTTATAGACTCACTTCATCAACAGTATGGTTACAGGCTCACTTCATCAACAGTTTGGTGGTTATAGGCTCACTTCATCAACAGTGTGGTGGTTATGGACTCACTTCATCAACAGTATGGTGGTTATGGACTCACTTCATCAACAGTATGGTTATGGACTCACTTCATCAACAGGCTCACTTATCAACAGTTTGGTGGTTATAGGCTCACTTCATCAACAGTATGGACTCACTTCATCAACAGTATGGTTATAGACTCACTTCATCAACAGTATGGTGGTTATAGACTCACTTCATCAATAGTATGGTTATGGACTCTCTTCATCAACAGTATGGTTATTGACTCACTTCATCAACAGTATGGTTATAGACTCACTTCATCAACAGTATGGTGGTTATAGACTCACTTCATCAACAGTATGGTGGTTATAGACTCACTTCATCAACAGTATGGTGGTTATAGACTCACTTCATCAACAGTATGGTGGTTAGAACTCACTTCATCAACAGTATGGTTATTGGCTCATTTCATCAACAGTATGGTTATAGACTCACTTCATCAACAGTATGGTTATTGACTCACTTCATCAACAGTATGGTTATTGGCTCACTTCATCAACAGTATGGTCATGGTCTCACTTCATCAACAGTATGGTTACAGGCTCACTTCATCAACAGTTTGGTGGTTATAGGCTCACTTCATCAACAGTATGGTGGTTATGGACTCACTTCATCAACAGTATGGTTATAGACTCACTTCATCAACAGTATGGTGGTTATAGACTCACTTCATCAATAGTATGGTTATGGACTCACTTCATCAACAGTATGGTTATTGACTCACTTCATCAACAGTATGGTTATAGACTCACTTCATCAACAGTATGGTGGTTATAGACTCACTTCATCAACAGTATGGTGGTTATAGACTCACTTCATCAACAGTATGGTGGTTATAGACTCACTTCATCAACAGTATGGTTATTGGCTCATTTCATCAACATTATGGTTATAGGCTCACTTCATCAACAGTATGGTTATAGACTGACTTCATCAACAGTATGGTTATGGACTCAATTCATCAACAGTATGGTGGTTATAGACTCACTTCATCAACAGTATGGTTATGGACTCACTTCATCAACAGTATGGCTATAGACTCACTTCATCAACAGTATGGTGGTTATGAACTCACTTCATCAACAGTATGGTTATAGACTCACTTCATCAACAGTATGGTGTTTATAGACTCACTTCATCAACAGTATGGTGGTTATAGACTCACTTCATCAACAGTATGGTGGTTATGAACTCACTTCATCAACAGTATGGTTATAGACTCACTTCATCAACAGTATGGTGTTTATAGACTCACTTCATCAACAGTATGGTGGTTATAGACTCACTTCATCAACAGTATGGTGGTTATAGACTCACTTCATCAACAGTATGGTTATGGACTCACTTCATCAACAGTATGGTTACAGGCTCACTTCATCAACAGTATGGTGGTTATAGGCTCACTTCATCAACAGTATGGTTATAGACTCACTTCATCAACAGTATGGTGGTTATAGACTCACTTCATCAACAGTATGGTTATGGGCTCACTTCATCAACAGTATGGTTATTGACTCACTTCATCAACAGTATGGTTATAGACTCACTTCATCAACAGTATGGTGGTTATAGACTCACTTCATCAACAGTATGGTGGTTATAGACTCACTTCATCAACAGTATGGTGGTTATGAACTCACTTCATAAACAGTATGGTTATTGGCTCACTTCATCAACAGTATGGTCATGGACTCACTTCATCAACAGTATGGTTACAGGCTCACTTCATCAACAGTTTGGTGGTTATAGGCTCACTTCATCAACAGTATGGTGGTTATGGACTCACTTCATCAACAGTATGGTTATAGACTCACTTCATCAACAGTATGGTGGTTATAGACTCACTTCATCAATAGTATGGTTATGGACTCACTTCATCAACAGTATGGTTATTGACTCACTTCATCAACAGTATGGTTATAGACTCACTTCATCAACAATATGGTGGTTATAGACTCACTTCATCAACAGTATGGTGGTTATAGACTCACTTCATCAACAGTATGGTGGTTATAGACTCACTTCATCAACAGTATGGTTATTGGCTCATTTCATCAACATTATGGTTATAGGCTCACTTCATCAACAGTATGGTTATAGACTGACTTCATCAACAGTATGGTTATGGACTCAATTCATCAACAGTATGGTGGTTATAGACTCACTTCATCAACAGTATGGTTATGGACTCACTTCATCAACAGTATGGCTATAGACTCACTTCATCAACAGTATGGTGGTTATGAACTCACTTCATCAACAGTATGGTTATAGACTCACTTCATCAACAGTATGGTGTTTATAGACTCACTTCATCAACAGTATGGTGGTTATAGACTCACTTCATCAACAGTATGGTGGTTATGGACTCACTTCATCAACAGTATGGTTATAGACTCACTTCATCAACAGTATGGTGGTTATAGACTCACTTCATCAATAGTATGGTTATGGACTCACTTCATCAACAGTATGGTTATTGACTCACTTCATCAACAGTATGGTTATAGACTCACTTCATCAACAGTATGGTGGTTATAGACTCACTTCATCAACAGTATGGTGGTTATAGACTCACTTCATCAACAGTATGGTGGTTATAGACTCACTTCATCAACAGTATGGTTATTGGCTCATTTCATCAACATTATGGTTATAGGCTCACTTCATCAACAGTATGGTTATAGACTGACTTCATCAACAGTATGGTTATGGACTCAATTCATCAACAGTATGGTGGTTATAGACTCACTTCATCAACAGTATGGTTATGGACTCACTTCATCAACAGTATGGCTATAGACTCACTTCATCAACAGTATGGTGGTTATGAACTCACTTCATCAACAGTATGGTTATAGACTCACTTCATCAACAGTATGGTGTTTATAGACTCACTTCATCAACAGTATGGTGGTTATAGACTCACTTCATCAACAGTATGGTGGTTATGAACTCACTTCATCAACAGTATGGTTATAGACTCACTTCATCAACAGTATGGTGTTTATAGACTCACTTCATCAACAGTATGGTGGTTATAGACTCACTTCATCAACAGTATGGTGGTTATAGACTCACTTCATCAACAGTATGGTTATGGACTCACTTCATCAACAGTATGGTTACAGGCTCACTTCATCAACAGTATGGTGGTTATAGGCTCACTTCATCAACAGTATGGTTATAGACTCACTTCATCAACAGTATGGTGGTTATAGACTCACTTCATCAACAGTATGGTGGTTATGAACTCACTTCATCAACAGTATGGTTATTGGCTCATTTCATCAACAGTATGGTTATAGACTCACTTCATCAACAGTATGGTTATAGACTCACTTCATCAACAGTATGGTTATTGGCTCACTTCATCAACAGTATGGTCATGGACTCACTTCATCAACAGTATGGTTACAGGCTCACTTATCAACAGTTTGGTGGACTCACTTCATCAACAGTATGGTGGTTATGGACTCACTTCATCAACAGTATGGTGGTTATGACTCACTTCATCAATAGTATGGTTATGGACTCACTTCATCAACAGTATGGTTATTGACTCACTTCATCAACAGTATGGTTATAGACTCACTTCATCAACAGTATGGTGGTTATAGACTCACTTCATCAACAGTATGGTTATAGACTCACTTCATCAACAGTATGGTGGTTATAGACTCACTTCATCAACAGTATGGTTATTGGCTCATTTCATCAACATTATGGTTATGGCTCATTTCATCAACAGTATGGTTATAGGCTCACTTCATCAACAGTATGGTTATAGACTCACTTCATCAACAGTATGGTTATAGACTCACTTCATCAACAGTATGGCTATAGACTCACTTCATCAACAGTATGGTTATAGACTCACTTCCTCAACAGTATGGTTATAGACTCACTTCCTCAACAGTATGGTTATAGACTCACTTCATCAACAGTATGGTTATAGACTCACTTCATCAACAGTATGGTTATGGACTCACTTCATCAACAGTATGGCTATAGACTCACTTCATCAACAGTATGGTTATAGACTCACTTCATCAACAGTATGGTTATAGACTCACTTCATCAACAGTATGGTTATAGACTCACTTCATCAACAGTATGGCTATAGACTCACTTCCTCAACAGTATGGCTATAGACTCACTTCATCAACAGTATGGCTATAGACTCACTTCATCAACAGTATGGTTATAGGCTCACTTCATCAACAGTATGGTTATAGACTCACTTCATCAACAGTATGGTTATGGACTCACTTCATCAACAGTATGGTTATAGGCTCACTTCATCAACAGTATGGTTATAGCTCACTTCATCAACAGTATGGTTATAGGCTCACTTCATCAACAGTATGGTTATAGACTCACTTCATCAACAGTATGGTTATAGACTCACTTCATCAACAGCATGGCTATGGACTCACTTCATCAACAGCATGGCTATAGACTCACTTCATCAACAGCATGGTGGTTATAGACTCACTTCATCAACAGTATGGTTATGGACTCACTTCATCAACAGTATGGTTATAGACTCACTTCATCAACAGTATGGTGGTTATAGACTCACTTCATCAACAGTATGGTTATAGACTCACTTCATCAACAGTATGGTTATGGACTCACTTCATCAACAGTATGGTTATAGACTCACTTCATCAACAGTATGGCTATAGACTCACTTCATCAACAGTATGGCTATAGACTCACTTCATCAACAGTATGGCTATAGACTCACTTCATCAACAGTATGGTTATAGGCTCACTTCATCAACAGTATGGTTATAGGCTCACTTCATCAACAGTATGGTTATAGGCTCACTTCATCAACAGTATGGTTATAGGCTCACTTCATCAACAGTATGGTTATAGGCTCACTTCATCAACAGCATGGTTATAGACTCACTTCATCAACAGTATGGTGGTTATGGACTCACTTCATCAACAGTATGGTTATAGACTCACTTCATCAACAGCATGGCTATGGACTCACTTCATCAACAGCATGGCTATGGACTCACTTCATCAACAGTATGGTGGTTATGGACTCACTTCATCAACAGTATGGTTATAGACTCACTTCCTCAACAGTATGGTTATAGACTCACTTCATCAACAGCATGGTGGTTATGGACTCACTTCATCAACAGTATGGTTATAGACTCACTTCATCAACAGTATGGTGGTTATAGACTCACTTCATCAACAGTATGGTTATAGACTCACTTCATCAACAGTATGGCTATAGACTCACTTCATCAACAGTATGGCTATAGACTCACTTCATCAACAGTATGGTTATAGGCTCACTTCATCAACAGTATGGTTATAGGCTCACTTCATCAACAGTATGGTTATAGGCTCACTTCATCAACAGTATGGTTATAGGCTCACTTCATCAACAGTATGGTTATAGGCTCACTTCATCAACAGTATGGTGGTTATAGACTCACTTCATCAACAGTATGGTTATAGGCTCACTTCATCAACAGTATGGTTATAGGCTCACTTCATCAACAGTATGGTTATAGGCTCACTTCATCAACAGTATGGTTATAGGCTCACTTCATCAACAGTATGGTTATAGGCTCACTTCATCAACAGTATGGTTATAGACTCACTTCATCAACAGTATGGTTATAGACTCACTTCATCAACAGCATGGCTATGGACTCACTTCATCAACAGCATGGCTATAGACTCACTTCATCAACAGCATGGTGGTTATAGACTCACTTCATCAACAGTATGGTTATGGACTCACTTCATCAACATTATGGCTATAGACTCACTTCATCAACAGTATGGCTATAGACTCACTTCATCAACAGTATGGTTACAGGCTCACTTCATCAACAGTATGGTTATAGGCTCACTTCATCAACAGTATGGTGGTTATAGACTCACTTCATCAACAGTATGGTTATAGACTCACTTCATCAACAGTATGGCTATAGACTCACTTCATCAACAGTATGGTTGTAGGCTCACTTCATCAACAGTATGGTTATGGACTCACTTCATCAACAGTATGGTGTTTATAGACTCACTTCATCAACAGTATGGTGTTTATAGACTCACTTCATCAACAGTATGGTTACAGGCTCACTTCATCAACAGTTTGGTGGTTATAGGCTCACTTCATCAACAGTATGGTGGTTATGGACTCACTTCATCAACAGTATGGTGGTTATGGACTCACTTCATCAACAGTATGGTTATGGACTCACTTCATCAACAGTATGGTTACAGGCTCACTTCATCAACAGTTTGGTGGTTATAGGCTCACTTCATCAACAGTATGGTGGTTATGGACTCACTTCATCAACAGTATGGTTATAGACTCACTTCATCAACAGTATGGTTACAGGCTCACTTCATCAACAGTTTGGTGGTTATAGGCTCACTTCATCAACAGTGTGGTGGTTATGGACTCACTTCATCAACAGTATGGTGGTTATGGACTCACTTCATCAACAGTATGGTTATGGACTCACTTCATCAACAGTATGGTTACAGGCTCACTTCATCAACAGTTTGGTGGTTATAGGCTCACTTCATCAACAGTATGGTGGTTATGGACTCACTTCATCAACAGTATGGTTATAGACTCACTTCATCAACAGTATGGTTATAGACTCACTTCATCAACAGTATGGTGGTTATAGACTCACTTCATCAACAGTATGGTGGTTATAGACTCACTTCATCAACAGTATGGTGGTTATAGACTCACTTCATCAACAGTATGGTGGTTATGAACTCACTTCATCAACAGTATGGTTATTGGCTCATTTCATCAACAGTATGGTTATAGACTCACTTCATCAACAGTATGGTTATTGACTCACTTCATCAACAGTATGGTTATTGGCTCACTTCATCAACAGTATGGTCATGGTCTCACTTCATCAACAGTATGGTTACAGGCTCACTTCATCAACAGTTTGGTGGTTATAGGCTCACTTCATCAACAGTATGGTGGTTATGGACTCACTTCATCAACAGTATGGTTATAGACTCACTTCATCAACAGTATGGTGGTTATAGACTCACTTCATCAATAGTATGGTTATGGACTCACTTCATCAACAGTATGGTTATTGACTCACTTCATCAACAGTATGGTTATAGACTCACTTCATCAACAGTATGGTGGTTATAGACTCACTTCATCAACAGTATGGTGGTTATAGACTCACTTCATCAACAGTATGGTGGTTATAGACTCACTTCATCAACAGTATGGTTATTGGCTCATTTCATCAACATTATGGTTATAGGCTCACTTCATCAACAGTATGGTTATAGACTGACTTCATCAACAGTATGGTTATGGACTCAATTCATCAACAGTATGGTGGTTATAGACTCACTTCATCAACAGTATGGTTATGGACTCACTTCATCAACAGTATGGCTATAGACTCACTTCATCAACAGTATGGTGGTTATGAACTCACTTCATCAACAGTATGGTTATAGACTCACTTCATCAACAGTATGGTGTTTATAGACTCACTTCATCAACAGTATGGTGGTTATAGACTCACTTCATCAACAGTATGGTGGTTATGAACTCACTTCATCAACAGTATGGTTATAGACTCACTTCATCAACAGTATGGTGTTTATAGACTCACTTCATCAACAGTATGGTGGTTATAGACTCACTTCATCAACAGTATGGTGGTTATAGACTCACTTCATCAACAGTATGGTTATGGACTCACTTCATCAACAGTATGGTTACAGGCTCACTTCATCAACAGTATGGTGGTTATAGGCTCACTTCATCAACAGTATGGTTATAGACTCACTTCATCAACAGTATGGTGGTTATAGACTCACTTCATCAACAGTATGGTTATGGGCTCACTTCATCAACAGTATGGTTATTGACTCACTTCATCAACAGTATGGTTATAGACTCACTTCATCAACAGTATGGTGGTTATAGACTCACTTCATCAACAGTATGGTGGTTATAGACTCACTTCATCAACAGTATGGTGGTTATGAACTCACTTCATAAACAGTATGGTTATTGGCTCACTTCATCAACAGTATGGTCATGGACTCACTTCATCAACAGTATGGTTACAGGCTCACTTCATCAACAGTTTGGTGGTTATAGGCTCACTTCATCAACAGTATGGTGGTTATGGACTCACTTCATCAACAGTATGGTTATAGACTCACTTCATCAACAGTATGGTGGTTATAGACTCACTTCATCAATAGTATGGTTATGGACTCACTTCATCAACAGTATGGTTATTGACTCACTTCATCAACAGTATGGTTATAGACTCACTTCATCAACAATATGGTGGTTATAGACTCACTTCATCAACAGTATGGTGGTTATAGACTCACTTCATCAACAGTATGGTGGTTATAGACTCACTTCATCAACAGTATGGTTATTGGCTCATTTCATCAACATTATGGTTATAGGCTCACTTCATCAACAGTATGGTTATAGACTGACTTCATCAACAGTATGGTTATGGACTCAATTCATCAACAGTATGGTGGTTATAGACTCACTTCATCAACAGTATGGTTATGGACTCACTTCATCAACAGTATGGCTATAGACTCACTTCATCAACAGTATGGTGGTTATGGACTCACTTCATCAACAGTATGGTTATAGACTCACTTCCTCAACAGTATGGTTATAGACTCACTTCATCAACAGCATGGCTATGGACTCACTTCATCAACAGTATGGTGGTTATGGACTCACTTCATCAACAGTATGGTTATAGACTCACTTCATCAACAGTATGGTGGCTATAGACTCACTTCAACAGTATGGTGGTTATGGACTCACTTCATCAACAGTATGGTTATAGACTCACTTCATCAACAGTATGGTTATAGGCTCACTTCATCAACAGTATGGTGGTTATAGACTCACTTCATCAACAGTATGGTTATAGGCTCACTTCATCAACAGTATGGTGGTTATAGACTCACTTCATCAACAGTATGGTTATTGGCTCATTTCATCAACATTATGGTTATAGGCTCACTTCATCAACAGTATGGTTATAGACTGACTTCATCAACAGTATGGTTATGGACTCAATTCATCAACAGTATGGTGGTTATAGACTCACTTCATCAACAGTATGGTTATGGACTCACTTCATCAACAGTATGGCTATAGACTCACTTCATCAACAGTATGGTGGTTATGAACTCACTTCATCAACAGTATGGTTATAGACTCACTTCATCAACAGTATGTGTTTATAGACTCACTTCATCAACAGTATGGTGGTTATAGACTCACTTCATCAACAGTATGGTGGTTATGAACTCACTTCATCAACAGTATGGTTATAGACTCACTTCATCAACAGTATGGTGTTTATAGACTCACTTCATCAACAGTATGGTGGTTATAGACTCACTTCATCAACAGTATGGTGGTTATAGACTCACTTCATCAACAGTATGGTTATGGACTCACTTCATCAACAGTATGGTTACAGGCTCACTTCATCAACAGTATGGTGGTTATAGGCTCACTTCATCAACAGTATGGTTATAGACTCACTTCATCAACAGTATGGTGGTTATAGACTCACTTCATCAACAGTATGGTTATGGGCTCACTTCATCAACAGTATGGTTATTGACTCACTTCATCAACAGTATGGTTATAGACTCACTTCATCAACAGTATGGTGGTTATAGACTCACTTCATCAACAGTATGGTGGTTATAGACTCACTTCATCAACAGTATGGTGGTTATGAACTCACTTCATAAACAGTATGGTTATTGGCTCACTTCATCAACAGTATGGTCATGGACTCACTTCATCAACAGTATGGTTACAGGCTCACTTCATCAACAGTTTGGTGGTTATAGGCTCACTTCATCAACAGTATGGTGGTTATGGACTCACTTCATCAACAGTATGGTTATAGACTCACTTCATCAACAGTATGGTGGTTATAGACTCACTTCATCAATAGTATGGTTATGGACTCACTTCATCAACAGTATGGTTATTGACTCACTTCATCAACAGTATGGTTATAGACTCACTTCATCAACAGTATGGTGGTTATAGACTCACTTCATCAACAGTATGGTGGTTATAGACTCACTTCATCAACAGTATGGTGGTTATAGACTCACTTCATCAACAGTATGGTTATTGGCTCATTTCATCAACATTATGGTTATAGGCTCACTTCATCAACAGTATGGTTATAGGACTTCATCAACAGTATGGTTAGACTCACTTCATCAACAGTATGGTTATAGACTCACTTCATCAACAGTATGGTTATAGGCTCACTTCATCAACAGTATGGTTATGGCTCACTTCATCAACAGTATGGTTATAGGCTCACTTCATCAACAGTATGGTTATAGGCTCACTTCATCAACAGTATGGTTATAGGCTCACTTCATCAACAGTATGGTTATAGGCTCACTTCATCAACAGTATGGTTATAGACTCACTTCATCAACAGTATGGACTCACTTCATCAACAGCATGGCTATGGACTCACTTCACAGCATGGCTATAGACTCACTTCATCAACAGTATGGTGGTTATAGACTCACTTCATCAACAGTATGGTTATGGACTCACTTCATCAACAGTATGGTTATAGACTCACTTCATCAACAGTATGGTGGTTATAGACTCACTTCATCAACAGTATGGTTATAGACTCACTTCATCAACAGTATGGTGGTTATAGACTCACTTCATCAACAGTATGGTTATAGTCATCAACAGTATGGCTATAGACTCACTTCATCAACAGTATGGCTATAGACTCACTTCATCAACAGTATGGCTATAGACTCACTTCATCAACAGTATGGTTATAGGCTCACTTCATCAACAGTATGGTTATAGGCTCACTTCATCAACAGTATGGTTATAGGCTCACTTCATCAACAGTATGGTTATAGGCTCACTTCATCAACAGTATGGTTATAGGCTCACTTCATCAACAGCATGGTTATAGGCTCACTTCATCAACAGTATGGTTATAGACTCACTTCATCAACAGCATGGCTATAGACTCACTTCATAAACAGTATGGTTATGGACTCACTTCATCAACAGCATGGCTATGGACTCACTTCATCAACAGCATGGTGGTTATGGACTCACTTCATCAACAGCATGGTTATAGACTCACTTCATCAACAGTATGGTGGTTATGGACTCACTTCATCAACAGTATGGTGGTTATGGACTCACTTCATCAACAGCATGGTTATAGACTCACTTCATCAACAGTATGGTGGTTATGGACTCACTTCATCAACAGTATGGTTATAGACTCACTTCATCAACAGCATGGCTATGGACTCACTTCATCAACAGCATGGCTATAGACTCACTTCATCAACAGTATGGTTATAGGCTCACTTCATCAACAGTATGGTTATAGGCTCACTTCATCAACAGTATGGTTATAGGCTCACTTCATCAACAGTATGGTTATAGGCTCACTTCATCAACAGTATGGTTATAGGCTCACTTCATCAACAGTATGGTGGTTATAGACTCACTTCATCAACAGTATGGTTATAGGCTCACTTCATCAACAGTATGGTTATAGGCTCACTTCATCAACAGTATGGTTATAGGCTCACTTCATCAACAGTATGGTTATAGGCTCACTTCATCAACAGTATGGTTATAGGCTCACTTCATCAACAGTATGGTTATAGACTCACTTCATCAACAGTATGGTTATAGACTCACTTCATCAACAGCATGGCTATGGACTCACTTCATCAACAGCATGGCTATAGACTCACTTCATCAACAGCATGGTGGTTATAGACTCACTTCATCAACAGTATGGTTATGGACTCACTTCATCAACATTATGGCTATAGACTCACTTCATCAACAGTATGGCTATAGACTCACTTCATCAACAGTATGGTTACAGGCTCACTTCATCAACAGTATGGTTATAGGCTCACTTCATCAACAGTATGGTGGTTATAGACTCACTTCATCAACAGTATGGTTATAGACTCACTTCATCAACAGTATGGCTATAGACTCACTTCATCAACAGTATGGTTGTAGGCTCACTTCATCAACAGTATGGTTATGGACTCACTTCATCAACAGTATGGTGTTTATAGACTCACTTCATCAACAGTATGGTGTTTATAGACTCACTTCATCAACAGTATGGTTACAGGCTCACTTCATCAACAGTTTGGTGGTTATAGGCTCACTTCATCAACAGTATGGTGGTTATGGACTCACTTCATCAACAGTATGGTGGTTATGGACTCACTTCATCAACAGTATGGTTATGGACTCACTTCATCAACAGTATGTTTACAGGCTCACTTCATCAACAGTTTGGTGGTTATAGGCTCACTTCATCAACAGTATGGTGGTTATGGACTCACTTCATCAACAGTATGGTTATAGACTCACTTCATCAACAGTATGGTTACAGGCTCACTTCATCAACAGTTTGGTGGTTATAGGCTCACTTCATCAACAGTGTGGTGGTTATGGACTCACTTCATCAACAGTATGGTGGTTATGGACTCACTTCATCAACAGTATGGTTATGGACTCACTTCATCAACAGTATGGTTACAGGCTCACTTCATCAACAGTTTGGTGGTTATAGGCTCACTTCATCAACAGTATGGTGGTTATGGACTCACTTCATCAACAGTATGGTTATAGACTCACTTCATCAACAGTATGGTGGTTATAGACTCACTTCATCAATAGTATGGTTATGGACTCACTTCATCAACAGTATGGTTATTGACTCACTTCATCAACAGTATGGTTATAGACTCACTTCATCAACAGTATGGTGGTTATAGACTCACTTCATCAACAGTATGGTGGTTATAGACTCACTTCATCAACAGTATGGTGGTTATAGACTCACTTCATCAACAGTATGGTGGTTATGAACTCACTTCATCAACAGTATGGTTATTGGCTCATTTCATCAACAGTATGGTTATAGACTCACTTCATCAACAGTATGGTTATTGACTCACTTCATCAACAGTATGGTTATTGGCTCACTTCATCAACAGTATGGTCATGGTCTCACTTCATCAACAGTATGGTTACAGGCTCACTTCATCAACAGTTTGGTGGTTATAGGCTCACTTCATCAACAGTATGGTGGTTATGGACTCACTTCATCAACAGTATGGTTATAGACTCACTTCATCAACAGTATGGTGGTTATAGACTCACTTCATCAATAGTATGGTTATGGACTCACTTCATCAACAGTATGGTTATTGACTCACTTCATCAACAGTATGGTTATAGACTCACTTCATCAACAGTATGGTGGTTATAGACTCACTTCATCAACAGTATGGTGGTTATAGACTCACTTCATCAACAGTATGGTGGTTATAGACTCACTTCATCAACAGTATGGTTATTGGCTCATTTCATCAACATTATGGTTATAGGCTCACTTCATCAACAGTATGGTTATAGACTGACTTCATCAACAGTATGGTTATGGACTCAATTCATCAACAGTATGGTGGTTATAGACTCACTTCATCAACAGTATGGTTATGGACTCACTTCATCAACAGTATGGCTATAGACTCACTTCATCAACAGTATGGTGGTTATGAACTCACTTCATCAACAGTATGGTTATAGACTCACTTCATCAACAGTATGGTGTTTATAGACTCACTTCATCAACAGTATGGTGGTTATAGACTCACTTCATCAACAGTATGGTGGTTATGAACTCACTTCATCAACAGTATGGTTATAGACTCACTTCATCAACAGTATGGTGTTTATAGACTCACTTCATCAACAGTATGGTGGTTATAGACTCACTTCATCAACAGTATGGTGGTTATAGACTCACTTCATCAACAGTATGGTTATGGACTCACTTCATCAACAGTATGGTTACAGGCTCACTTCATCAACAGTATGGTGGTTATAGGCTCACTTCATCAACAGTATGGTTATAGACTCACTTCATCAACAGTATGGTGGTTATAGACTCACTTCATCAACAGTATGGTTATGGGCTCACTTCATCAACAGTATGGTTATTGACTCACTTCATCAACAGTATGGTTATAGACTCACTTCATCAACAGTATGGTGGTTATAGACTCACTTCATCAACAGTATGGTGGTTATAGACTCACTTCATCAACAGTATGGTGGTTATGAACTCACTTCATAAACAGTATGGTTATTGGCTCACTTCATCAACAGTATGGTCATGGACTCACTTCATCAACAGTATGGTTACAGGCTCACTTCATCAACAGTTTGGTGGTTATAGGCTCACTTCATCAACAGTATGGTGGTTATGGACTCACTTCATCAACAGTATGGTTATAGACTCACTTCATCAACAGTATGGTGGTTATAGACTCACTTCATCAATAGTATGGTTATGGACTCACTTCATCAACAGTATGGTTATTGACTCACTTCATCAACAGTATGGTTATAGACTCACTTCATCAACAATATGGTGGTTATAGACTCACTTCATCAACAGTATGGTGGTTATAGACTCACTTCATCAACAGTATGGTGGTTATAGACTCACTTCATCAACAGTATGGTTATTGGCTCATTTCATCAACATTATGGTTATAGGCTCACTTCATCAACAGTATGGTTATAGACTGACTTCATCAACAGTATGGTTATGGACTCAATTCATCAACAGTATGGTGGTTATAGACTCACTTCATCAACAGTATGGTTATGGACTCACTTCATCAACAGTATGGCTATAGACTCACTTCATCAACAGTATGGTGGTTATGAACTCACTTCATCAACAGTATGGTTATAGACTCACTTCATCAACAGTATGGTGTTTATAGACTCACTTCATCAACAGTATGGTGGTTATAGACTCACTTCATCAACAGTATGGTGGTTATGGACTCACTTCATCAACAGTATGGTTATAGACTCACTTCATCAACAGTATGGTGGTTATAGACTCACTTCATCAATAGTATGGTTATGGACTCACTTCATCAACAGTATGGTTATTGACTCACTTCATCAACAGTATGGTTATAGACTCACTTCATCAACAGTATGGTGGTTATAGACTCACTTCATCAACAGTATGGTGGTTATAGACTCACTTCATCAACAGTATGGTGGTTATAGACTCACTTCATCAACAGTATGGTTATTGGCTCATTTCATCAACATTATGGTTATAGGCTCACTTCATCAACAGTATGGTTATAGACTGACTTCATCAACAGTATGGTTATGGACTCAATTCATCAACAGTATGGTGGTTATAGACTCACTTCATCAACAGTATGGTTATGGACTCACTTCATCAACAGTATGGCTATAGACTCACTTCATCAACAGTATGGTGGTTATGAACTCACTTCATCAACAGTATGGTTATAGACTCACTTCATCAACAGTATGGTGTTTATAGACTCACTTCATCAACAGTATGGTGGTTATAGACTCACTTCATCAACAGTATGGTGGTTATGAACTCACTTCATCAACAGTATGGTTATAGACTCACTTCATCAACAGTATGGTGTTTATAGACTCACTTCATCAACAGTATGGTGGTTATAGACTCACTTCATCAACAGTATGGTGGTTATAGACTCACTTCATCAACAGTATGGTTATGGACTCACTTCATCAACAGTATGGTTACAGGCTCACTTCATCAACAGTATGGTGGTTATAGGCTCACTTCATCAACAGTATGGTTATAGACTCACTTCATCAACAGTATGGTGGTTATAGACTCACTTCATCAACAGTATGGTTATGGGCTCACTTCATCAACAGTATGGTTATTGACTCACTTCATCAACAGTATGGTTATAGACTCACTTCATCAACAGTATGGTGGTTATAGACTCACTTCATCAACAGTATGGTGGTTATAGACTCACTTCATCAACAGTATGGTGGTTATGAACTCACTTCATAAACAGTATGGTTATTGGCTCACTTCATCAACAGTATGGTCATGGACTCACTTCATCAACAGTATGGTTACAGGCTCACTTCATCAACAGTTTGGTGGTTATAGGCTCACTTCATCAACAGTATGGTGGTTATGGACTCACTTCATCAACAGTATGGTTATAGACTCACTTCATCAACAGTATGGTGGTTATAGACTCACTTCATCAATAGTATGGTTATGGACTCACTTCATCAACAGTATGGTTATTGACTCACTTCATCAACAGTATGGTTATAGACTCACTTCATCAACAGTATGGTGGTTATAGACTCACTTCATCAACAGTATGGTGGTTATAGACTCACTTCATCAACAGTATGGTGGTTATAGACTCACTTCATCAACAGTATGGTTATTGGCTCATTTCATCAACATTATGGTTATAGGCTCACTTCATCAACAGTATGGTTATAGACTGACTTCATCAACAGTATGGTTATGGACTCAATTCATCAACAGTATGGTGGTTATAGACTCACTTCATCAACAGTATGGTTATGGACTCACTTCATCAACAGTATGGCTATAGACTCACTTCATCAACAGTATGGTGGTTATGAACTCACTTCATCAACAGTATGGTTATAGACTCACTTCATCAACAGTATGGTGTTTATAGACTCACTTCATCAACAGTATGGTGGTTATAGACTCACTTCATCAACAGTATGGTGGTTATGAACTCACTTCATCAACAGTATGGTTATAGACTCACTTCATCAACAGTATGGTGTTTATAGACTCACTTCATCAACAGTATGGTGGTTATAGACTCACTTCATCAACAGTATGGTGGTTATAGACTCACTTCATCAACAGTATGGTTATGGACTCACTTCATCAACAGTATGGTTACAGGCTCACTTCATCAACAGTATGGTGGTTATAGGCTCACTTCATCAACAGTATGGTGGTTATAGACTCACTTCATCAACAGTATGGTTATGGGCTCACTTCATCAACAGTATGGTTATTGACTCACTTCATCAACAGTATGGTTATAGACTCACTTCATCAACAGTATGGTGGTTATAGACTCACTTCATCAACAGTATGGTGGTTATAGACTCACTTCATCAACAGTATGGTGGTTATAGACTCACTTCATAAACAGTATGGTTATTGGCTCATTTCATCAACAGTATGGTTATTGGCTCATTTCATCAACAGTATGGTTATAGGCTCACTTCATCAACAGTATGGTTATAGACTCACTTCATCAACAGTATGGTTATGGACTCACTTCATCAACAGTATGGCTATAGACTCACTTCATCAACAGTATGGCTATAGACTCACTTCATCAACAGTATGGTGGTTATAGACTCACTTCATCAACAGTATGGTTATAGGCTCACTTCATCAACAGTATGGTGGTTATGGACTCACTTCATCAACAGTATGGTTATAGACTCACTTCATCAACAGTATGGTTATAGACTCACTTCATCAACAGTATGGCTATAGACTCACTTCATCAACAGTATGGTTATAGACTGACTTCATCAACAGTATGGTTATAGACTCACTTCATCAACAGTATGGTTATAGACTCACTTCATCAACAGTATGGCTATAGACTCACTTCATCAACAGTATGGCTATAGACTGACTTCATCAACAGTATGGTTATAGACTGACTTCATCAACAGTATGGTTATAGACTCACTTCATCAACAGCATGGCTATGGACTCACTTCATCAACAGTATGGTTATAGACTCACTTCATCAACAGTATGGTTATAGACTCACTTCATCAACAGTATGGTTATGGACTCACTTCATCAACAGTATGGTTATAGACTCACTTCATCAACAGCATGGCTATGGACTCACTTCATCAACAGCATGGCTATAGACTCACTTCATCAACAGCATGGTGGTTATAGACTCACTTCATCAACAGTATGGTTATGGACTCACTTCATCAACAGTATGGTTATAGACTCACTTCATCAACAGTATGGTGGTTATAGACTCACTTCATCAACAGTATGATGGTTATAGACTCACTTCATCAACAGTATGGTGGTTATAGACTCACTTCATCAACAGTATGGCTATAGACTCACTTCATCAACAGTATGGCTATAGACTCACTTCATCAACAGTATGGCTATAGACTCACTTCATCAACAGTATGGCTATAGACTCACTTCATCAACAGTATGGTTATAGGCTCACTTCATCAACAGTATGGTTATAGGCTCACTTCATCAACAGTATGGTTATAGGCTCACTTCATTAACAGTATGGTTATAGGCTCACTTCATCAACAGTATGGTTATAGGCTCACTTCATCAACAGCATGGTTATAGGCTCACTTCATCAACAGTATGGTTATAGACTCACTTCATCAACAGTATGGTTATAGACTCACTTCCTCAACAGTATGGTTATAGACTCACTTCATCAACAGCATGGCTATGGACTCACTTCATCAACAGTATGGTGGTTATAGACTCACTTCATCAACAGTATGGTTATAGACTCACTTCATCAACAGTATGGTTATAGACTCACTTCATCAACAGTATGGTGGTTATAGACTCACTTCATCAACAGTATGGTTATAGACTCACTTCATCAACAGTATGGTGGTTATAGACTCACTTCATCAACAGTATGGTTATAGACTCACTTCATCAACAGTATGGCTATAGACTCACTTCCTCAACAGTATGGCTATAGACTCACTTCATCAACAGTATGGCTATAGACTCACTTCATCAACAGCATGGCTATAGGCTCACTTCATCAACAGTATGGTTATAGACTCACTTCATCAACAGTATGGTTATAGACTCACTTCATCAACAGTATGGTTATAGACTCACTTCATCAACAGTATGGTTATAGACTCACTTCATCAACAGTATGGTTATAGACTCACTTCATCAACAGTATGGTGGTTATAGACTCACTTCATCAACAGTATGGTTATAGGCTCACTTCATCAACAGTATGGTTATAGGCTCACTTCATCAACAGTATGGTT
>NW_026279593.1:30000-60000 GCF_023373465.1 Oncorhynchus keta
GGTACACAGATAAACACAGACAGACAGTGGACTGGTGGGATGACAGAAGGAGGAGCAAACACCCTGTCTGTCTCTTGTACACAGATAAACACAGACAGACAGTGGACTGGTGGGATGGAGGGTAGAGGTGGGTGTGTGATAAACACAGTGACAGTGGACTGTGGGATGGTGGGTGTGTGTGTGTGTACACAGATGTGTGTGGTGTGTGGGATGTGTGTGAACCCATACAGTGCACTCATGTTACATCACAAGTGGGAGGGTAGAGCATTTGACACAGATAAACACAGACAGACAGTGGACTGGTGGGATGGAGGGGATTGCACAGATAAACACAGACCAGTCTCTGGTGGGATGGAGGGGTAGAGGACTCATTGTACACAGATAAACACGCTCCTTTAACATCAAAGGAATGGAAGAAAACCGATCTCATGTTTCAAAGACAGACAGGCAGAAGGAGGGAGAAAACACCCTGTCTGTCTCTGGTCTCCCTGTCTCCCCTCTTTGGAGTGTGTCTGTCTGTGTCTCTCCATGTGTGTCTGTGTGAACCCATAAGTGCACTCATGTTCATCACAAGTCAAGTCTTTGACAAGCCTCTCTCTCCATCTCTGTGTGTCTCCCTGTCTCTCTCTCCATCTCTGTGTGTCTCCCTGTCTCTCTCTCCATCTCTGTCTCCCTGTCTCTCTCTCCATCTCTGTGTCTCCCTGTCTCTCTCTCCATCTCTGTGTCTCCCTGTCTCTCTCTCCATCTCTGTGTCTCTCCCTGTCTCTCTCTCCATCTCTGTGTGTCTCCCTGTCTCTCTCTCCATCTCTGTGTGTCTCCCTGTCTCTCTCTCCATCTCTGTGTCTCCCTGTCTCTCTCTCCATCTCTGTGTGTCTCCCTGTCTCTCTCTCCATCTCTGTGTGTCTCCCTGTCTCTCTCTCCATCTCTGTGTGTCTCCCTGTCTCTCTCTCCATCTCTGTGTGTCTCCCTGTCTCTCTCTCCATCTCTGTGTGTCTCCCTGTCTCTCTCTCTCCATCTCTGTGTGTCTCCCTGTCTCTCTCTCCATCTCTGTGTGTCTCCCTGTCTCTCTCTCCATCTCTGTGTGTCTCCCTGTCTCTCTCTCCATCTCTGTGTCTCCCTGTCTCTCTCTCCATCTCTGTGTGTCTCCCTGTCTCTCTCTCCATCTCTGTGTCTCCCTGTCTCTCTCTCCATCTCTGTGTCTCCCTGTCTCTCTCTCCATCTCTGTGTGTCTCCCTGTCTCTCTCTCCATCTCTCTGTGTCTCCCTGTCTCTCTCTCCATCTCTGTGTCTCCCTGTCTCTCTCTCCATCTCTGTCTCCCTGTCTCTCTCTCCATCTCTCTGTGTCTCCCTGTCTCTCTCTCCATCTCTGTGTCTCCCTGTCTCTCTCTCCATCTCTGTGTCTCCCTGTCTCTCTCTCCATCTCTGTGTGTCTCCCTGTCTCTCTCTCCAATCTCACTGTCTCCCTGTCTCTCTCACCACCTTCCTCACACCAACTCCATCCTTACCTGAACACAACCACTCAAACACACACCTTCACCTGAACACAACCTGTCTCAAACTCCACCTTACCTGAACACCCACTCACAAACACCACTCTGTCTCCCTGAACACTCTCCATCTCTGTGTCACACCCTTACCTGAACACAACCATCTCACTGTGTCACACCTGTCCTGAACACAACCTGTCACAAACACACACCTCTACCTGAACACAACCACTCACTCTCCACCTGTGTCTCCCTGTCTCACTCACCACTCTTGTCTGAACACAACCACTCTCTCCATCACCTTCCCTGAACACAACCACTCACTGTGTCTCCCTTACCTGAACACAACCACTCTCAAACACACACCTTACCTGAACACAACCACTCACAAACCCACACCTTCCATCCTGAACACAACCACTCACAAACACACACCTTACCTGAACACAACCACTCACAAACTCCACCTGTCACAACCTGTCTCTCCAAACTGTGTCTCCCAAACACTCTCCATCCTGAACACAACCACTCACAAACACACAACTTACCTGAACACCCCACTCACAAACACACACCTTACCTGAACACAACCTCACACCTGTACCTGAACACAACCTCCATCTACCTGAACACAAACCTGTACCTGAACACAACCCATCTCACCTTACCTGAACACAGCCATCTCTGTCACACACCTGTCCTTACTCCACGCACACACAGTCTCCGTGTCTCTCACAAACACACAACTTACCTGAACACAACCACACACACACACCGTGGCTGTCTGTTGATGTGGAGGATGTTGCTTCTAGGTAGGATTGGGGTTAACACAAAACACACACCGCCCTCTCCCACGGGGGGTAGTGATCTCACCCATCTGTCTGTCAGAAGGGTCCCGTCACCCGGGGTTACGTGGCAAATTACAGGGTTAAACTAAAGACCTGCCACAGTCTGACTGACACTGCCCCATCGCTACCTCCCAACCCGTCACACAAACATTTCAATTAGCTGCCGTCCTCTCTTTCTTTCTTTCTTTCATTCTTTCTTTCTTTATTTCATTCTTTCTTTCTTTCTTTCCTCCCTTTCTATCTCTCTGCCATATTCTTCACCTCTCTTTCTGTATATTTCCCCTCCTCTCTCTCTCTGGGGTGAAGTGAGAAATTCTTGAAGTACATAAAGGTGTACCTCAGGGGTTGATTTTGGGACCCGTTTTCTTCTCTGTATATACAGTGGGGCAAAAAAGTATTTAGTCAGCGACCAATTGTGCAAGTTAAAAATCCTACAATGTGATTTTCTGGATTTTTTTCCCTCATTTTGTCTGTCATAGTTGAAGTGTACCTATGATGAAAATTACAGGCCTCTCTCATCTTTTTAAGTGGGAGAACTTGCACAATTGGTGGCTGACTAAATACTTTTTTTGCCCAACTGTATAAACACTGATGGTCAATCTGTAATAAATAAAGATGAATCCTGCTGTACATGTGGATGATCGTATTATGTCTGCTATTGTCCTGACAGTTGGTCTGGCTGTGTCACAACTACAGTCAGATTTGACAGCTATGCAGGAATACCTTGCTGATTTAAAACTCAAGTCATGTTGTTTTCAAACTCAGAATGTTTCAGATGAACCACATGTTGACTCATAAGATGGGTCTCCAATCCAACGCATATAAAAACATAGTCATGTGGATTGATATGGATTTAATGTTTATACAACATAATAGAGGAGCTGGTTAAGAAGGTTTACATTTTTAAAGTTGTCTTTTTCCCGTCAGAAACAGATAGTGTTTTTCTCTAAGAAATATGAAGCAGATGACTAACCCTACTTCATAAACCTCTGTCTGAGTTGCCTAACCCTTTCACAGGACTGGTTAACCCCAGGTTCCTCAAGGTTTCATACTGAGACCTAGGTCTGTTAAAATTAAGTTAAATAAAGCCTTTTTCCTCTCTCCCCTGTCTCTGTCTCTGTCTCTCCCCCGTCTCTGTCTCTGTCTCTCCCCCCGTCTCTGTCTCTGTGTCTCTCCCCCGTCTCCGTCTCTGTGTCTCTCCCCCGTCTCCGTCTCTCTGTCTCTCCCCCGTCTCCGTCTCTGTGTCTCTCCCCCGTCTCTGTCTCTCCCCGTCTCTCTGTCTCTGTCTCTCCCCGTCTCCGTCTCTGTGTCTCTCCCCTCGTCCCTCCCCTGTCTCTGTCTCTGTCTCTCCCCGTCTCTGTCTCTGTGTCTCTCCCCGTCTCTGTCTCTGTGTCTCTCCCCGTCTCGTCTCTGTGTCTCCCCGTCTCCGTCTCTCTGTCTCTCCCCGTCTGTCTCTCCCCCCGTCTCCGTCTCTGTCTCTGTGTCTCTCCCCGTCTCTGTCTCTGTGTCTCTCCCCCGTCTCTGTCTCTGTGTCTCTCCCCCGTCTCCGTCTCTGTCTCTCCCCGTCTCCGTCTCTGTGTCTCTCCCCGTCTCCGTCTCTGTGTCTCTCCCCCGTCTCCGTCTCTGTGTCTCTCCGTCTCTGTCTCTCCCCCGTCTCTGTCTCTGTGTCTCTCCCCCGTCTCCGTCTCTGTGTCTCTCCCCGTCTCTGTCTCTGTGTCTCTCCCCGTCTGTCTCTGTCTCTCCCCGTCTCCGTCTCTGTGTCTCTCCCCCGTCTCCGTCTCTGTCTCTCCTCCGTCTCCCTCGTCTCTCCCCGTCTCTGTCTCTGTCTCTCCCCGTCTCCGTCTCTGTGTCTCTCCCCCGTCTCTGTCTCTGTGTCTCTCCCCCCCCGTCTCTGTGTCTCTCCCCGTCTCCGTCTCTGTCTCTCCCCGTCTCCGTCTCTGTGTCTCTCCCCCGTCTCCGTCTCTGTGTCTCTGTCTCTGTCTCTCCCCCGTCTCCGTCTCTGTGTCTCTCCCCGTCTCCGTCTCTGTGTCTCTCCCCCGTCTCCGTCTCCCTCTCTCCGTCTCTGTCTCTCCCCGTCTCCGTCTCTGTGTCTCTCCCCCGTCTCTGTCTCTCCCCGTCTCCGTCTCTGTGTCTCTCCCCGTCTCTGTCTCTGTGTCTCTCCCCGTCTCCGTCTCTGTGTCTCCCCCGTCTCCGTCTCTGTCTCTCCCCCGTCTCCGTCTCTGTGTCTCTCCCCCGTCTCTGTCTCTGTGTCTCTCCCCCCGTCTCCGTCTCTGTGTCTCTCCCCGTCTCTGTCTCTGTGTCTCTCCCCGTCTCTGTGTCTCTCCCCGTCTCCGTCTCTGTGTCTCTCCCCGTCTCCGTCTCTGTGTCTCTCCCCGTCTCCGTCTCTGTGTCTCTCCGTCTTTGTCTCTCCCCCGTCTCCGTCTCTGTGTCTCTCCCCCGTCTCTGTCTCTGTGTCTCTCCCCGTCTCCGTCTCTGTGTCTCTCCCCCGTCTCCGTCTCTGTGTCTCTCCCCGTCTCTGTCTCTGTCTCCGTCTCTGTGTCTCTCCCCGTCTCCGTCTCTGTGTCTCTCCCCGTCTCCGTCTCTGTGTCTCTCCCCGTCTCCGTCTCTGTGTCTCTCCCCCGTCTCTGTCTCTGTATCTGTCTCTCCCCGTCTCCGTCTCTGTGTCTCTCCCCCGTCTCTGTCTCTGTCTCTGTCTCTCCCCGTCTCCGTCTCTGTCTCCGTCTCTGTCTCTCCGTCTCTGTCTCTGTCTCTCCCCGTCTCCGTGTCTCTCGTCTCTGTCTCTCCCCCGTCTCCGTCTATGTGTCTCTCCGTCTCCGTCTCTGTGTCTCTCCCCGTCTCCGTCTCTGTCTCCGTCTCTCTCCCCGTCTCTGTCTCTGTCTCTCCCCGTCTCCGTCTCTGTGTCTCTCCGTCTCTGTCTCTCCCCGTCTCCGTGTCTGTGTCTCTCCTGTGTCTCTGTCTCTGTGTCTCTCCCCGTCTCCGTCCCTCCCCGTCTCTGTCTCTCTCTCCCGTCTCTGTCTCTGTCTGTCTCTCCGTCTCTGTGTCTCTCCCCGTCTCTGTCTCTGTCTCTCCCCGTCTCTGTGTCTCTCCCCGTCTCTGTCTCTCCCCTCCCATCTCCGTCTCTGTGTCTCTCCGTCTCGTCTCTGTCTCTCCCCTCTCCATCTCTGTCTCTCCCCCGTCTCTGTCTCTGTGTCTCTGTGTCTCTCCGTCTCTGTGTCTCTCCCCGTCTCCTGTGTCTCTCCCCCGTCTCCTGTCTCTCCCTCCGTCTCTGTCTCCCCGTCTCTGTCTCTGTCTCTCCCCGTCTCTGTCTCTGTGTCTCCCCTCTCCGTCTCTGTGTCTCTCCCCCCGTCTCTCTGTGTCTCTCCGTCTCTGTGTCCGTCTCTCTGTCTCTGTGTCTCTCCCCGTCTCCGTCTCTGTGTCTCTCCCCCTGTCTCCGTCTCTGTGTCTCTCCTCCGTCTCTGTGTCTCTCCCCTCTCCGTCTCTGTGTCTCTCCGTCTCTGTGTCTCCCCTCTCCGTCTCTGTGTCTCTCCCCCGTCTCCGTCTCTGTGTCTCTCCCCTGTGTCTCTCCGTCTCTGTGTCTCTCCGTCCCCCGTCTCTGTCTCCGTCTCTCCCCCTCTCCGTCTCTGTGTCTCCTCCTATGTCTCCGTCTCTGTGTCTCTCCGTCTCCGTCTCTGTCTCTCCCCGTCTCCGTCTCTGTGTCTCTCCCCCGTCTCTGTCTCTGTGTCTCTCCCCCCGTCTCCGTCTCTGTCTCTCCCCGTCTCTGTCCCCCGTCTCTGTCTCTGTGTCTCCCCCCGTCTCTGTCTCTCTGTCTCTCCCCTCTCTCTCTCGTCTCTCTCCCGTCTCGTCTCCTGTGTCTCTCTCCGTCTCTGTGTCTCTCCGTCTCCCTGTCTCTGTGTCTCTCTGTCTCTCTCTCCGTCTCTGTCTCTCCCCGTCTCTGTGTCTCTCTCCGTCTCTGTCTCTCCGTCCGTCTCTGTGTCTCTCCTCTCCGTCTCCCCTCTCCGTCTCTGTGTCTCTCCTCCGTCTCTGTGTCTCTCCCTGTCTCTCCTCCTGTCTCCTGTCTCTGTGTCTCTCCTCCGTCTCCGTCTCTGTGTCTCTCCCCCTGTGTCTCCGTCTCTGTGTCTCTCCCGTCTCTCCTGTGTCTCTCCGTCTCTGTCTCTCCGTCTCCTGTCTCTGTGTCTCCCCCCGTCTCCGTCTCTGTGTCTCTCCCCGTCTCTGTCTCTCCCCGTCTCTGTCTCTGTCTCTCCCCGTCTCCGTCTCTGTGTCTCTCCCCGTCTCCGTCTCTGTCTCTCCCCGTCTCTGTGTCTCTCCGTCTGTCTGTGTCTCTCCCCGTCTCTGTCTCTCCGTCTCTGTGTCTCCCCCCTCTCTCCGTCTCTGTGTCTCTCCCCCTGTCTCTGTCTCTGTGTCTGTGTCCTCCGTCTCTGTGTCTCTCCGTCTCTGTGTCTCTGTCCGTCTCCTGTGTCTCTCCGTCTCTGTGTCTCTCCGTCTCTCTCTCTCTGTCTTCTCCTCTTCTCCGTCTCTGTGTCTCTCTCCCTCTGTGTCTCCGTCTGTCTATGTCTCCCTGTCTCCGTCTCTGTGTCTCTCCCTGTCTCTGTCTCTGTCTCTCCCCCTCTCCGTCTGTGTCTCTCCCCGTCTCGTCTCTCTCCTGTCTCTCTCCCCCGTCTTCATCTCTCTGTCTCTGTGTCTCCCTGTCTATCTCCTCCGTCTCTGTGTCGTCTCCTCCGTCTCCCCTGTGTCTCCCCCGTCTCTGTGTCTCTCCGTCTCCCTTCTCCCTGTGTCTCTCCCTGTCTCTGTCTCTCCGTCTCTGTCTCTCCCTCCGTCTCCGTCTCTGTGTCTCTCCCCTCCTGTCTCCGTCTCTGTGTCTCTCCGTCTCCTGTCTCTGTGTCTCCCTGTCTCTGTCTCTGTCTCTCCCCGTCTCTCCGTCTTCGTCTCTCCGTCTCCTGTGTCTCCCGTCTCTGTGTCCTCCCCGTCTCCGTCTCTGTGTATCTCCCCCGTCTCCGTCTCTGTCTCCGTCTCTGTCTCTCCCCGTCCTCTGTCTCTGTCTCTGTATCTGTCCTCCCCGTCTCCGTTCTCTGGTCTCTCCCCGTCTCTGTCTTCTGTTCCTGTATCTGCCGAGCCTCCTCGTCTCTGTTCCGTCTCTGTCTCTCCCCGTCTCGTGTCTCTCCGTCTCTGTCTCTCCCCCGTCTCCGTCTATGTGTTCCCCTCTCTGCTCTGTGTCTCTCTAGGTTCCTCCTCTGTCTCCGTCTCTGTTTCTCCCCTGTCTCTGTCTCTGTCTCTCCCCCGCCTCCGTCTCTGTGTCTCTCCGTCTCTGTCTCTCCCCCGTCTCCGTGTCTGTGTCTCTCCTCCGTCTCCGTCTCTGTCTCTGTGTTCCTCTCCATCTCTGTGCTGTCCCTCTCCCCTGTCTCTGTCTCTGTGTCCGTCTCTCCTGTCTCTGTCTTCTGTCTCTCCCCGTCTCCGTCTCTGTGCCCTCCCCCGTCTCTAAGGTCTCTCCCCGTCTCCGTCTCTGTCTCTCCCCCCGTCTCCGTCTCTGTCTCCTCCCGTCTCTCCTCCGTCTCTGTCTCTGTCTCTCCGTCTCCGTCTCTGTCCTCCGTCTCTGTCTCTCCCCCCGTCTCCGTCTCTGTGTCTCTCCCCGTCTCTGTCTCTGTGTCTCTCCCCGTCTCCGTCCCTCCGTCCCCTCGTCTCTGTGTCTCTCTCCCGTCTCTGTGTCATCTCCCCTCTCCTCCATCTCTATGGTCTCTCCCCCTCAGTTGGTCTCTGGCCCTCCAGGGGAGAGTGGGTCTCCGTCCTCTCCCCGTCCGTCTCTGTCTGCTCCCCCTGTCTCCGTCTCTGTGTCTCTCCCCGTCTCTGTCTCTGTGTCTCTCCCCTCTCCGTCTGTCTCTGCCCGTCTCATCGTCTCCGTCTGTGTCTCTCTCCCCGTCTCCGTCTCTGTGTCTCTCCTGCCCGTCTTCGTCCGTTCTGTGTCTCCCCCGTCTCTGTCTCTGTGTCTCCTCCCCTTCCTCCCCCGTCTCTGTGTCTCTCCCCGTCTCCGTCTCTGTCTCTCCCCGTCTCCGTCTCTCTGTCTCTCCCCGTCTCCGTCTCTGTGTCTCTCCGTCTGTCTCTCCCCCGTCTCTGTCTCTGTCTCTCCGTCTCTGTCTCTGTGTTCCCCCCGTCTCCGTCTCTGTCCTCCTCCGTCTCTGTCTCTCTAGTCTCTCCCGTCTCGTCCTGTGCCTCCGTCTATGTCTCCTCCGTCTCCGTAACTATGTCTCTCCCCCGTCTCCGTCTCTCCGATCTGTCCTCCCCCTGTCGTCTATGTCTCTGTCTCTGTATCTGTCCTCCCCTCTGTCTCCGTGATCCTCCGTCTCTGTCTCTCCCCGCCTCCTGTCTCTGTGTCTCTCTCCGTCTCTGTGTCTGTCTCCCCCCGTCTCTGTCTCTGTGTCTCTGCCTCTGTCTTGTCCCCGTCTCGTCTATGTGTCTCTCCCCTGTCTCTGTCTCTGTCTCCCCCGTCTCTCCGTCTCTGTCTCTCTCCCCGTCTCCGTCTATGTGTCTCTCCCCCCGTCTCCGTCTCTGTCTCTCCCGTCTCTGTCTCTGTATCTGTCTCTCCCCGTCTCTGTCTCTGTGTCTCTCCGTCTCTGTGTCTGATATATCTCCGTATCTGTGTCTCTCCCCGTCTCTGTCTCTGTCTCTGTATCTGTGTCTCGTCCTCTGTCTCTGTCTCTGTGTCTCCCCCGTCATCCGTCTCTGTGCTCCTCCCCTGCGTCTCTGTGTCTCTCCCTGTCTCCGTCTCTGGTCTCCGTCCCTGATCCTCTGTGTCTCTCCTCCGTCTGTCTCTGTCTGTGTCTCTCCTCCGTCTCTGTCGTGTCTCTCCTGCCTCTGTCTCCCTCCCGTCTCTGTCTCTGTGTCTCTCTCCCGTCTCTGTCTCTGTCTCTCCCCGTCTCCGTCTCTGTCTCTCTCCGTCTCTGTCTCTCCTCCTCCGTCTATGTGTCTCTCCCCTCCCCTCTGTCTCTCCCTGTCTCCGTCTCTGGGTGTCTCCCAAATCCTGTCTCTGTCTCTGTGTCTGCCCGTCTCCGTCTCCGTGTCTCCGTCTCTGTCTCTCTCCGTCTCTGTCTCTGTGTCTCTCTCTCCCCGTCTCTGTCTCTGTCTCTCTCTGTCTCCGTCTCTAGGTCTCTCCGTCTCTGTCTCTCCCCGTCTCCGTCTCTGTGTCTCTCCCCGTCTCTGTCTCTGTGTCTCTCCCCGTCTCCGTCTCTGTGTCTCTCCCCCCGTCTCCGTCTCTGTGTCTCTCCCCGTCTCTGTCTCTGTCATCTCCGTACACTGTGTCTCTCCCCGTCTCTGTCTCTGTCTTCTCTCCCCCCTCCCGTCTCTGGTCTCTCCCCCGTCTCCGTCTCTGTGTCTCTCCCCCGTCTCCGTCTCTGTCTCTCCCCTGTCTCCGTCTCTGTGTCTCTCCCCGTCTCTGTCTCTGTGTCTCTCCCCGTCTCTGTCCTGTCTCTAATCCCTCGCCCCGTCTCCGTCTCTGTCTCTCCCCGTCTCTGTCTCTGTCCCTCTGCTCAATCTCTGTCTCCTCCGTCTCTGTCTCTCCCCCCGTCTCCGTCTATGTGTCTCTCCCCCGTCTCCGTCTCTGTCTCTCCCCCCGTCTCTGTCTCTGTCTCTGTCTCTGTATCTGTCTCCCCCCGTCTCCCCGTCTCTGTCTCTCCGTCTGTCTCTCCCCGTCTCTGTCTCTGTGTTTCTCTCTCCCTAATCATGTCTCTGTCTCTGTCCTCCCTCCCCGTTCTGTCTCTGTGTCTCTCCGTCTCTGTCTCTCCCCCGTCTCCGTCTATGTGTCTCCCTCCGTCTCTGTCTGTGTCCCCCCGTCTGCCGTCTCTGTGTCTCTGCCTCCGTCTCTGTCTCTCCCCCCGTCTCCGTCTCTGTGTCTCTCCCCCGTCTCTCCGTCTCTGTCTCTCCCCGTCTCTGTCTCTGTGTCTCTCCCCGTCTCTGTCTCTGTCTCCGTGTCTCTCCGTCTCCGTCTCTCCCCTGTCTCCGTCTCTGTGTCTCTCCCCGTCTCTGTCTCTGTGTCTCCGTCTCTGTGTCTCTCCCCCGTCTCCGTCTCTGTATCTCCCCCGTCTCTCTGTCTCTGTAACTGTCTCTCTCCCCGTCTCTGTCTCTGTGTCTCCCCGTCTCCGTCTCTGTGTCTCCGTCTGTCTCTGTGTCTCTCCCGTCTCTGTCCCTGTGTCTTCCCCCGTCTCTGTCTCTGTGTCTCTCCGTCTCCGTCTCTGTCTCTCTCTGTCTCTCCCCTGTCTCCGTCTCTGTGTCTCTCCCCGTCTCCGTCTCTGTGTCTCTCTGTCTCTGTCTCTCTGTCCCCCGTCTCCTGTCTCTGTGTCTCTCCCCCGTCTCTGTCTCTGTCTCTGTCCGTCTCCATCTCTGTGTCTCTCCCGTCTCCGTCTCTGTCTCTGTGTCTCCGTCCCGTCTCCCGTCTCTGTGTCTCTGTCTCTGTGTCCTCCCCGTCTCCGTCTCTGTGTCTCTCCCCCGTCTCCGTCCTGTGTCTCCCCCGTCTCTGTCTCTGTGTCTCTCCGTCTCTGTCTCTGTCTCTGTCTCTGTGTCTCTCCCCCGTCTCCGTCTCTGTCTCTCCCCGTCTCCGTCTCTGTGTCTCTCCCCGTCTCTGTCTCTGTGTCTCTCCCCGTCTCTGTCTCTGTGTCTCCCGTCTCTGTCTCGTCTCCGTCTCTGTGTCTCTCCCCGTCTCTGTCTCTCCCCGTCTCCGTCTCTGTCTCTGTCTCTGTCTCTGTGTCTCTCCCCGTCTCCGTCTCTGTGTCTCTCCCCCGTCTCCGTCTCTGTCTCTCCCCGTCTCTGTCTCTGTCTCTGTCTCTCCCCGTCTCCGTCTCTGTGTCTCCTCTCTCCGTGTCTCTCCCCGTCTCTCTCCGTCTCTGTCTCTGTGTCTCTCTCCCGTCTCCCGTCTCTGTGTCTCTCCCCGTCTCTGTCTCTGTGTCTCTCCCCTGTCTCCCCCGTCTCTGTCTCTGTGTCTCTCCGTCTCCTGTCTCTCCCGTCCCGTCTCCGTCTCTCCCCCTCGTCTCTGTGTCTCGTCCTATGTCTCCCCGTCTCTCTGTCTCTCCCCTGTCTCTCCGTCTCTGTATTGGTGTCTCCCCGTCTCTGTCTCTGTGTCTCCGTCTCTGTGTCTCTCGTCTCGTCCCCTGTCTCCTGTCTCTGTGTCTCTCCCCTGTCTCCGTCTCTGTAACTCTCCCCGTCTCCGTCTCTGTGTCTCTCTCCGTCTCCCTGTCTCTCGTCTCTCCGTCTCCTGTCTCTCGTCCCCCGTCTCCGTCTCTGTGTCTCTCCCCCCGTCTCTGTCTCTGTGTCTCTCTCCCCCGTCTGTCTCTGTCCCCCTGTCTCCGTCTCTGTCTCTCCCCGTCTCGTCTCTGTGTCTCTCTCCCGTCTCCGTCTCTGTGTCTCTCCCCCCGTCTCCGTCTCTGTGTCTCTCCCCCGTCTCTGTCTCTTGTATATATGTAATCCCCGTCTCTGTCTCTGTGTCTCTCCCCGTCTCCCGTCTCTGTGTCTCTCCCCGTCTCTGTCTCTCTGTCTCTCCCCGTCTCTGTCTCTGTCTCTCCCCGTCTCCGTCTCTGTGTCTCTCCCCGTCTCCGTCTCTGTCTCTCCCCCTGTCTCCTCCCGTGTCTCTCCCTCCCTGTCTCTGTGTCTCTCCCCGTCTCCGTCTCTCTGTCTCTCTCCCCCCTCCTGTCTCTGTGTCTCTCCCCCGTCCTCTCTGTGTCTCTCCCCGTCTCCGTCTCTGTCTCTCCCCTCCGTCTTCCTGTGTCTCCCCCGTCTCCGTCTCTGTGTCTTCGTCTCTCCCCGTCTCCGTCTCTGTGTCTCTCCCCCGTCTCCGTCTCTGTGTCTCTCCCCCCGTCTCTGTCTCTGTGTCTGTCCGTCTCTGTCTCTCCCCCGTCTCCTGTCTCTGTGTCTCTCCGTCTCTGGTCTCTCCCCGTCTCCGTCTCTGTGTCTCTCCCCGTCTCTGTCTCTGCCTCTGTCTCCCCTCGTCTCCGTCTCTGTGTCTCTCCCGTCTCTGTCTCTGTCTCTCTCCTCCGTCTCTGTGTCTCTCCTCTGTCTCTGTCTCCTCCCCGTCTCCGTCTCTGTGTCTCTCCCTGTCTCCGTCTCTGTGTCTCTCCCCCGTCTCCGTCTCTGTGTCTCTCCCCCCTCTCTCTGTCTCTCCCCTGTCTCCGTACCTGAATCTCTGTGTCTCTCCCCTGTCTCTGTCTCTTCTCTGTGTCTCGCCCCCTGTCTCTGTCTCCTCAGTGTCTCTGTGTCTCTCCGTCTCTGTGTCTTCTCCCCGTCTCCGTCTCTGTGTCTCTCCCCGTCTGTCTCTGTGTCTCCCTCTCTCCGTCTCTGTCTCCCCCGTCTCCGTCTCTGTGTCTCCCCGTCTGTCTCTGTGTCTCTCCCCTGTCTCCGTCTCTGTGTCTCTCCCCCCCGTCTCTGTGTCTCTGTGTCTCTCCCCGTCTCCCGTCTCTGTGTCTCTCCCCGTCTCGTCTCTGTCTCTCCCCTGTCTGTCTCCTCCCCGTCTCTGTCTCTGTGTCTCTCCCCGTGGGGATCTCCGTCTCTGTGTCTCTCCCCGTCTCCGTCTCTGTGTCTCTCCCCGTCTCCTCTGTGTCTCTCCCCGTCTCCGTCTCTGTCTCTCCCCCCGTCTCTGTGTCTCTCCCCTCGTCTCTGTCTCTCCCCCCGTCTCCAGGGGTTTCATCTATGTGTCTCTCCCTGTCTCCGTCTCTGTGTCTCTCCCCGTCTCCGTCTCTGTGTCTCTCCGTCTCTGTCTCTCCCGTCCCCGTCTCTGTGTCTCTCTCCCCGTCTCCGTCTCTGTCTCCCCATCTCTGTCTCTGTGTCTCTCCCCGTCTCCCCCCTGTCTGTGTCTCCTCCGTCTCTGTCTCTGTGTCTCTCCCCGTCTCCGTCTCTGTGTCTCCCCCGTCTCTGTCTCTGTGTCTCCTCTGTCTCCGTCTCTGTGTCTCCCCCCGTCTCCGTCTCTGTGTCTCTCCCGTCTCTGTCTCTGTCTCTCCCCCAGTCTCTGTCTCTGTCTGTCTCTCCCCGTCTCTGTCTCTGTGTCTCTCCCTGTCTCCGTCTCTGTGTCTCTCCGTCTCTGTCTCTCGTCTCCTCTGTCTCCGTCTCTGTCTCTCCCCGTCTCCGTCTCTGTGTCTCTCCCCCGTCTCCGTCTCTGTGTCTCTCCCGTCCTGTCTCTGTCTCTCCCGTCTCTGTGTCTCTCCCCCGTCTCCTCTCTCTGTCTCTCCCCTCTCTCCGTCTCTGTGTCTCTCCCCCGTCTCTCTGTCTCCCCGTCTCTGTCTCTGTCTCTCCCCGTCTCCGTCTCTGTGTCTCTCCCCGTCCTCTGTCTCTGTCTCTCTCTGTCTCTCCCCGTCTCCGTCCTCTGTCTCCCCGTCTCTGTCTCTCTCTCTGTCTCTCTCTGTCTCCTGTCTCTCCCCCGTCTCCGTCTCTCTCCGTGTCTCTCCCTCGTCTCCGTCTATCTGTCTCTCCCCCGTCTCCTCTCTCTCTGTGTCTCTCCTCCGTCTCTGTCTCAGTCTCTGTGTCTCCTCCGTCTCTGTCTCTCTCCCCGTCTCCGTCTCTCTGTCTCTCCGTCCTGTCTCTCTCCGTCTCTGTGTCTCTCCCTCCGTCTCTGTCTCTGTGTCTCTCCCCGTCTCCTCCCCGTCATCTGTCCCCTGTCTCTGTCTCTCTCCCGTCTCCCCTCCCCCGTCCATCTCTGTGTCTCTCCCCGTCTCTGTCTCTGTCCCCGTCTGTGTCTCTGTATCCGTCCCCTGTAATCTCCATCGATGTCTCTGTCTCTCCCCGTCTCCGTCTCTGTGTCTCTCCCATCCGTCTCTGTCTCTCCCCGTCTCCATCTCTGTGTCTCTCCCCCGTCTCTGTCTCTGTGTCTCTCCCCCGTCTCGTCTCTGTGTCTCTCCCCGTCTCTGTGTCTCTCTCTCCCCCGTCTCCCTGTCTCTGTCTCTCCCCGTCTCCGTCTCTGTCTCTGTCTCTCCCCCGTCTCCGTCTCTGTGTCTCTCCGTCTCTGTCTCTCCCTCCGTCTCTGTCTCGTCTCTGTGTCTCGTCTCTCCCCGTCTCCGTCTCTCTGTCTCTGTGTCTCTCCGTCTCCGTCTCTGTGTCTCTCCCCCGTCTCGTCTCTGTGTCTCTCCCCGTCTCTGTCTCTGTGTGTCTCCCCCGTCTCCGTCTCTGTGTCTCTCCGTCTCTGTCTCTCCCCCCGTCTCTCTCCGTCTCTGTGTCTCTCCCCGTCTCCCCGTCTCTGTGTCTCTCCCCTGTCTCTGTCTCTGTGTCTCTCCCCGTCTCTGTCTCTGTGTCTCCGTCTCCCCGTCTCCGTCTCTGTCTCTCCCCGTCTCTGTCTCTGTGTCTCCCCCGTCTCCGTCTCTGTCTCTCCCCGTCTCCGTCTCTGTGTCTCTCCGTCTCTGTCTCTCCCCGTCTCTCCGTCTCTGTGTCTCTCCCCCCGTCTCCGTCTCTGTGTCTCTGTCTCTGTCTCTCCCCCGTCTCTGTGTCTCTCCCCGTCTCTGTCTCTGTCTCTCCCCGTCTCGTCTCTGTGTCTCTCCCCGTCTCCGTCTCTGTCTCTCCCCCGTCCCTCTCCGTCTCTGTGTCTGTCCCCGTCTCGTCTCCGTCTCTGTGTCTCTCCCCCGTCTCTGTCTCTGTCTCTCCCCCGTCTCCGTCTCTGTGTCTCCCCGTCTCTGTCTCTGTGTCTCTCCGTCTGTGTCTCTCCCCGTCTCCGTCTCTGTGTCTCTCCCCGTCTCCGTCTCTGTGTCTCTCCCCGTCTCTGTCTCTGTGTCTCTCCCCGTCTCTGTCTCTGTGTCTCTCTCCCCGTCTCCGTCTCTGTGTCTCTCCCCGTCTCCTGTCTCTGTCTCTCATCTCTCCCCGTCTCCGTCTCTGTGTCCGTCTCTGTCTCCCCGTCTCCGTCTCTGTGTCTCTCCCCGTCTCTGTCTCTGTCTCTCCCCCGTCTCCGTCTCTGTGTCTCCCGTCCCCGTCTCTGTGTCTCTCCCCCCTCTCGTGTCTCTGTCTGTCTCTCCCCGTCTCCGTCTCTGTGTCTCTCCCTCTGTCTCTGTCCTGTCTCTGTGTCTCTCCCCGTCTCCGTCTCTGTCTCTGTGTCTCTGTCCTCGTCTCTCCCCGTCTCTGTCTCTGTGTCTCTCCCTCCGTCTCCGTCTCTGTGTCTCCCCGTCTCTGTGTCTCTCCCCCGTCTCCGTGTCTCTCCCCGTCTGTCTCTCCTCCCGTCTCCGTCTCTGTGTCTCTCCCCGTCTCGTCTCTGTGTCTCCCCCGTCTCTGTCTCTGTGTCTCTCCCGTATCTGTCTCTCTCCGTCTCTGATGTCTCCCCCCGTCTCCGTCTCTGTGTCTCTCCCCGTCTCCTGTCTCTGTCTCTGTCTCTCCCCGTCTCCGTCTCTGTCTCCGTCTCTGTGTCTCTCCCCCGTCTCTGTCTCTGTGTCTCTGTCCCGTCTCCGTCTCTCTGTCTCCCCCGTCTCTCCGTCTCTCCTGTCTCTCCCCCGTCTCGTCTCTGTCTCTCCCCGTCTCCGTCTCTGTGTCTCTCCCCGTCTCTGTCTCTGTCTCTGTCTGTCTCCCCCGTCTCCGTCTCTGTGTCTCTCCCCGTCTCCGTCTCTGTCTCTCCCTGTCTCCGTCTCTGTGTCTCTCCCCGTCTCTCTGTCTCTCCCCGTCTCCGTCTCTGTGTCTCTCCCCGTCTCCGTCTCTGTCTCTCTCCGTCTCTGTCTCTCCCCTGTCTCCGTCTCTGTGTCTCTCCCCTCCGTCTCTGTCTCTCTGTCTCTCCCCCCGTCTCCGTCTCTGTGTCTCCCCCGTCTCTGTCTCTGTCTCCTCCGTCTCCGTCTCTGTCTCTCTCCGTCTCTGTGTCTCTCCCCCGTCTCCGTCTCTGTGTCTCTCCCCCCGTCTCTGTCTCTGTGTCTCTCCCCCTCTGTGTCTCTCCGTCTCTCTGTGTCTCTCCCCGTCCTGTCTCTGTCTCCCCGTCTCTGTGTCTCTCCCCCCGTCTCCGTCTCTGTGTCTCTCCCCTCCGTCTCTGTCTCTCCCCGTCTCCGTCTCTGTGTCTCTCCCCGTCTCCGTCTCTGTGTCTCTCCCCGTCTCTGTCTCTGTGTCTCTCCCCGTCTCTGTCTCTGTGTCTCTCCCCGTCTCTGTCTCTGTCTCTGTCTCTCCCCGTCTCCGTCTCTGTCTCTCTGTCTCTGTCTCTGTCTCTCCCCGTCTCCGTCTCTGTGTCTCTCCGTCCTGTCTCCCCCCTCCGTCTCTGTGTCTCTCCCCGTCTCTGTCTCTGTCTCTCCCCCCTCTCTCCTGTCTCTGTGTCTCTCCCCCGTCTCTCCGTCTCCGTGTCTCTCCGTCTCTGTCTCTCCCCGTCTCTGTCTCTGTGTCTCTCCCGTCTCTGTCTCTGTCTCTCCCCGTCTCTGTCTCTGTGTCTCTCCCTCTGTCTCTCTCCGTCTATGTGTCTCTCCCCGTCTCCTCTCCGTCTCTGTGTCTCTCCGTCTCTGTCTCTCCCCCGTCCCGTCTATGTGTCTCTCCCCATCTCCGTCTCTGTCTCTCCCCGTCTCTGTCTCTGTCTCTCCCCCGTCTCCGTCTCTGTGTCTCTCCGTCTCTGTGTCTCTCCCCGTCTCCGTCTCTGTGTCTCCCCCGTCTCTGTCCCTGTCTCCGTCTCTGTGTCTCTGTCTCCCCGTCTCTGTCTCTGTGTCTCTCCCTGCCCCCCGTCTCCGTCTCTGTGTCTCTCCTGTCTCTGTCTCTCCCCGTCTCCGTCTCTGTGTCTCTCCCCGTCTCTGTCTCTGTCTCTCCCCCGTCTCTGTCTCTGTGTCTCCCCGTCTCTGTCTCTCCCCGTCTCTGTGTCTCTCTCTCCTCTCCCCCGTCTCCGTCTCTGTGTCTCCCCGTCTCTGTCTCGTCTCTGTCTGTCTCCCCGTCGTCTCTGTCTCTGTGTCTCTCCCCGTCTCCGTCTCTGTGTCTCTCCGTCTCCTCTCCCCGTCTCCGTCTCTGTGTCTCTCCCCGTCTCTGTCTCTGTGTCTCTCCCCCGTCTCCGTCTCTGTGTCTCTCCCCCGTCTCTGTGTCTGTCTCTCCCCGTCTCTGTGTCTCTCCCCCGTCTCTGTGTCTCTGTCTCTGTCTCTGTCTCTCCCCCCGTCTCTGTGTCTCTGTGTCTCTCCCCGTCTCCGTCTCTGTGTCTCTCCCCGTCTCCGTCTCTGTGTCTCCGTCTCCGTCTCTGTCTCTCCCCGTCTCCGTCTCTGTGTCTCTCCGTCTCTGTCTCCCCCGTCTCCGTCTCTGTGTCTCTCCCCCCGTCTCCGTCTCTGTGTCTCCCGTCTCCGTCTCTGTGTCTCTCCCCGTCCCGTCTCTGTGTCTCTGTCTCTCCCCCCGTCTCCGTCTCTGTCTCTCCCCGTCTCCGTCTCTGTCTCTGTCTCTCCCCGTCTCCGTCTCTGTGTCTCCCCCGTCTCTGTCTGTGTCTCTCCCCGTCTCTGTCTCTGTGTCTCTCCCCCCGTCTCCGTCCCCCCCCCGTCTCCGTCTCTGTGTCTCTCCGTCTCTGTCTCTCCCCGTCTGTCTCTGTGTCTCTCCCCCCTGTCTCCGTCTCTGTGTCTCTCCCCCTCTGTGTCTCTCCCCGTCTCTGTCTCTGTCTCTCCCCGTCTCCGTCTCTGTGTCTCTCCCCGTCTCTGTCTCTGTCTCTCCCCGTCTCTGTCTCTGTGTCTCTCCCCGTCTCTGTCTCTGTGTCTCTCCCCGTCTCTGTCTCTGTGTCTCTCCCCCCGTCTCTGTGTCTCCCCCGTGTCTCTCCCCCTCCTCCTGTGTCTCTCCGTCTCTGTCTCTCCCCCGTCTCCGTCTCTGTGTCTCCCCGTCTCCGTCTCTGTGTCTCTCCCCGTCTCTGTCTCTGTGTCTCTCCCCCCGTCTCCGTCTCTGTCTCTCCCCCGTCTCCGTCTCTGTGTCTCTGTCTCTCCCTGTCTCCGTCTCTGTGTCTCTCCCCGTCTCTGTCTCTGTGTCTCTCCCCCGTCTCCGTCTCTGTGTCTCTCCCCCGTCTCCGTCTCTGTGTCTCTCCCCCGTCCGTCTCTGTATCTGTCTCTCCCCGTCTCCGTCTCTGTCGTCTCTGTCTCTCCCCCGTCTCTGTCTCTGTCTCTCCCCGTCTCCGTCTCTGTGTCTCTCCGTCTCTGTCTCTCCCCGTCTCGTCTATGTGTCTCTCCCCGTCTCCGTCTCTGTGTCTCTCCCCGTCTCGTCTCTGTCTCTCTCCCCCGTCTCTGTCTCTGTGTCTCGTCTCTGTGTCTCTGTCTCTGTCTCTCCCCCCCGTGTCTCTCTCTCTCTGTCTCTCCCCCGTCTCTGTCTCTGTGTCTCTCCCCGTCTCCCCTGTCTCTGTGTCTCTCCCCCTCCGTCCCTCCCCCTCTGTCTCTGTGTCTCTCCCTCTGTCTCCCCGTCTCTGTCTCTCCCCCGTCTCTGTCTCTGTCTCTCCCCGTCTCCGTCTCTGTGTCTCTCCGTCTCTGTCTCTCCCCGTCTCCGTCTCTGTGTCTCTCCCCGTCTCCGTCTCTGTGTCTCTCCCCCCCTCCGTCTGTGTCTCTCCGTCTCTGTCTCCCCCGTCTCCGTCTCTGTGTCTCTCCCCCCGTCTCTGTCTCTCCCCCGTCTCCGTCTCTGTGTCTCTCCCCCGTCTCCGTCTCTGTGTCTCTCCCCGTCTCCGTCTCTGTGTCTCTCCCCCCGTCTCCGTCTCTGTGTCTCTCCCCGTCTCCGTCTCTGTGTCTCTCCCCGTCTCCGTCTCTGTGTCTCTCCCCGTCTCTGTGTCTCTCCCCGTCTCTGTGTCTCTCCCCGTCTCTGTGTCTCTGTCTCCGTCTCTGTCTCTCCCGTCTGTCTCTGTGTCTCTCCCCGTCTCCGTCTCTGTCTCTCCCCGTCTCTGTCTCTGTGTCTCTCCCCGTCTCCGTCTCTGTGTCTCTCCGTCTCTGTCTCTCCCCCGTCTCCGTCTCTGTGTCTCTGTCTCCCCCGTCTCCGTCTCTGTGTCTCTCCCCGTCTCTGTCTCTGTGTCTCTCCCCGTCTCTGTCTCTGTCTCTCCCCTGTCTCTCCCCCCGTCTCTGTGTCTCTCCGTCTCTGTCTCTCCCCCCGTCTCCGTCTCTGTGTCTCTCCGTCTCTGTCTCTCCCCGTCTCCGTCTCTGTGTCTCTCCCCGTCTCCGTCTCTGTGTCTCTCCCCGTCTCTGTCTCTCCCTGTCTCCGTCTCTGTGTCTCTCCCCGTCTCCGTCTCTGTCTCTCCCCCGTCTCCGTCTCTGTGTCTCTCCGTCTCTGTCTCTCCCCCCGTCTCCGTCTCTGTGTCTCTCCCCCGTCTCTGTCTCTGTGTCTCTCCCCGTCTCTGTCTCTCCCCGTCTCCGTCTCTGTCTCTCCCCGTCTCTGTCTCTGTGTCTCTCCCCGTCTCCGTCTCTGTGTCTCTCCGTCTCTGTCTCTCCCCCGTCTCCGTCTCTGTGTCTCTCCCCGTCTCTGTCTCTGTGTCTCCCCGTCCCCTCTGTCTCTCCCCCGTCTCGTCTCTGTGTCCTCCCCGTCTCTGTCTCTGTGTCTCTCTCCCCGTCTCTGTCTCTGTGTCTCTCCCCGTCTCCGTCTCTGTGTCTCTCCCCGTCTCTGTCTCTGTCTCTCCCCCGTCTCCGTCTCTGTGTCTCTCCCCGTCTCTGTCTCTGTGTCTCTCCCCTCCCTCCCTCTGTCTGTCTCTGTCTCTCCCCGTCTCTGTCTCTGTCTCTCTCTCCCCGTCTCTCCGTCTCTGTGTCTCTCCCCGTCTCCGTCTCTGTGTCTCTCCCCCCGTCTCTGTCTCTGTCTCCCCCGTCTCTGTCTCTGTCTCTCCCCCGTCTCTGTCTCTGTGTCTCTCCCCTGTCTCTCCGTCTCCGTGTCTGTGTCTCTCCCCGTCTCTGTCTCTGTGTCTCTGTCTCTCTCCCCCGTCTCTGTCTCTGTGTCTCTCCCCGTCTCTGTCTCTGTCCTGTATCTGTCTCTCCCCGTCTCCGTCTCTGTCTCTCCCCCGTCTCCGTCTCTCTGTCTCTCCCCCGTCTCTGTCTCTGTCTCTGTCCCCTGTCTCTCCCCGTCTCCGTCTCTGTGTCTCTCCGTCTCTGTCTCTCCCCCGTCTCGTCTCTGTCTCTCCCCCCGTCTCTGTCTCTGTCTCTGTGTCTCTCCCCGTCTCCGTCTCTGTGTCTCTCCCCGTCTCCGTCTCTGTCTCTCCCCCGTCTCTGTCTCTGTCTCTGTCTCTCCCCCGTCTCCGTCTCTGTGTCTCTCCCCGTCTCCGTCTCTGTCTCTCCCCGTCTCTGTCTCTGTGTCTCTCCCCGTCTCTGTCTCTGTGTCTCTCCGTCTCCGTCTCTGTGTCTCTCCCCCCCGTCTCTGTCTCTGTGTCTCTCCCCGTCTCCGTCTCTGTGTCTCTCCCCCGTCTCCTGTCTCTGTGTCTCTCCCCCGTCTCCGTCTCTGTGTCTCTCCGTCTCCGTCTCTCCCCGTCTCCGTCTCTCTCCTCCGTCTCTGTGTCTCTCGTCTCCGTCTCTGTGTCTCTCCCCTGTCTCTCCGTCTCTGTGTCTCTCCCCGTCTCCGTCTCTGTCTCCCCTGTGTCTCTCCCCGTCTCTCTGTGTCTCTCTCCCTGTCTCCGTCCTGTGTCTCTCCCGTCTCCTCTCTGTGTCTCTCCCCGTCTCCGTCTCTGTGTCTCTCCCCGTCTCCGTCTCTCTCTCCGTCTCTGTGTCTCTCCCCGTCTCTGTCTCTGTGTCTCTCCCCGTCTCTGTCTCTGTCTCTGTATCTGTCTCGCCCCGTCTCCGTCTCTGTCTCTCCCCGTCTCTGTCTCTGTCTCCCCCCGTCTCCGTCTCTGTGTCTCTCCGTCTCTGTCTCTCCCCCCGTCTCCGTCTATGTGTCTCTCCCCGTCTCCGTCTCTGTCTCTCCCCTGTCTCTGTCTCTGTCTCTGTATCTGTCTCTCCCCCGTCTCCGTCTCTGTGTCTCTCCGTCTCTGTCTCTCCCCCGTCTCTGTCTCTGTGTCTCTCTCCCGTCTCTGTCTCTGTCTCTCCCCGTCTCTGTCTCTGTGTCTCTCCGTCTCTGTCTCTCCCCCGTCTCCGTCTATGTGTCTCTCCGTCTCTGTCTCTCCCCCGTCTCCGTCTCTGTGTCTCTCCGTCTCTGTCTCTCCCCGTCTCCGTCTATGTGTCTCTCCCCATCTCCGTCTCTGTCTCTCCCCCCCTCTGTCTCTGTCTCTGTATCTGTCTCTCCGTCTCTGTCTGTGTCTCTCCGTCTCTGTCTCTCCCCCGTCTCTGTCAGTCTCTCTCTCCCCGTCTCCGTGTCTGTCTGTCTCTCCCCCGTCTCTGTCTCTGTGTCTCTCCCCTCTGTCTCTGTCCCTCCCCCCGTCTCTGTCTCTGTGTCTCTCTCCCGTCTCTGTGTCTCTCCCCGTCTCCGTCTCTGTGTCTCTCCCCGTCTCCGTCTCTGTGTCCCTCCCCGTCTCTGTCTCTGTGTCCCTCCCCGTCTCTGTCTCTGTCTCTCCCCCGTCTCTGTCTCTGTCTCTCTCCCCGTCTCCGTCTCTGTGTCTCTCCCCCGTCTCCGTCTCTGTGTCTCTCCCCGTCTCCGTCTCTGTCTCCCTGTCCCGTCTCTGTCTCTCCCCGTCTCTGTGTCTCTCTCTGTGTCTCTCCCCGTCTGTCTCTGTGTCTCTCCCCGTCTCCGTCTCTGTGTCTCTCCCCGTCTCTGTATCTGTGTCTCTCCCCCGTCTCCGTCTCTGTGTCTCTCTCCGTCTCTGTCTCTCCCCGTCTCTGTCTCTGTCTCTCCCCTGTCTCCGTCTCTGTGTTTCTCTGTCTCTGTCTCTCCCCCCCGTCTCCGTCTCTGTCTCTCCCCCCCGTCTCTGTCTCTGTCTCTGTCTCTGTCTCTCCCCGTCTCCGTCTCTGTGTCTCTCCCCGTCTCCGTCTCTGTCTCTCCCCCGTCTCTGTCTCTGTGTCTCTCCCCCATCTCCGTCTCTGTGTCTCTCCGTCTCCGTGTCTCCCCCCGTCTCCGTCTCTGTCTCTGTGTCTCTCCGTCTCCGTCTCTGTGTCTCTCCCCCCCTCTGTCTCTGTGTCTCTCCCCCCGTCTCCGTCTCTGTGTCTCTCCGTCTCCGTGTCTCTCCCCGTCTCCGTCTCTCTCCCCGTCTCTGTGTCTCTCCCGTCTCCGTCTCTGTGTCTCTCCCTCTGTCTCTCTGTCTCTGTGTCTCTCCCCCGTCTCCGTCTCTGTCTCTCTCCCCCGTCTCCGTCTCTCCCCTGTCTCCGTCTCTCTGTGTCTCTCCCTGTCTCCGTCTCTCTGTGTCTCTCCCCCGTCTCCGTCTCTGTGTCTCTCCCCGTCTCCGTCTCTCCGTCTCTGTGTCTCTCCCCCGTCTCCGTCTCTCCACCGTCTCCGTCTCTGTGTCTCTCCCCCGTCTCCGTCTCTGTGTCTCTCCCCCGTCTCCGTCTCTCCCCCGTCTCTGTCTCTCTGTCTCTGTGTCTCTCCGTCTCTGTCTCTCCCCCCGTCTCTGTCTCTCTGTCTCTGTGTCTCTCCGTCTCTGTGTCTCCCCGTCTCCGTCTCTGTGTCTCTCCGTCTCTGTGTCTCTCCGTCTCTGTGTCTCTCCGTCTCTGTCTCTCCGTCTCTGTGTCTCTCCGTCTCTGTGTCTCTCCGTCTCTGTCTCTCCCCGTCTCTGTGTCTCTCTGTCTCTCCGTCTCTGTGTCTCTCCGTCTCCTGTGTCTCTCCGTCTCTGTGTCTCTCCGTCTCTGTCTCTCCCCGTCTCTGTGTCTCTCCGTCTCCTGTGTCTCTCCGTCTCTGTGTCTCCCTGTCTTCGTCTCTCCGTCTCTGTGTCTCCCTGTCTCTGTGTCTCTCTCCGTCTGTGTCTCTCCGTCTCTGTGTCTCTCCGTCTCTGTGTCTCTCCGTCTCTGTGTCTCTCCGTCTCTGTGTCTCTCCGTCTCTGTGTCTCTCCGTCTCTGTGTCTCTCCGTCTCTGTGTCTCTCCCCGTCTTCGTCTCTCTCCATCTCTTCCCCGTCTTCATCTCTCTCCGTCTCTGTGTCTCCCTGTCTATGTCTCTCCGTCTCTGTCTCTCCCGTCTTCGTCTCTCTCCGTCTCTGTGTCTCTCCTCCGTCTCTGTCTCTCTCCGTCTCTTCCCCTGTCTTCATCTCTCTCCGTCTCTGTGTCTCCCTGTCTCTGTCTCTCCGTCTTCGTCTCTCCGTCTCTGTGTCTCTCCCGTCTTCGTCTCTCTCCGTCTCTTCCCCGTCTTCATCTCTCTCCGTCCTCTATGTCTCTCCCCGTCTTCGTCTCTCTCCGTCTCTCCGTCTCTGTGTCTCTCCGTCTCTGTGTCTCTCCGTCTCTGTGTCTCTCCGTCTCTGTGTCTCTCCGTCTCTGTGTCTCTCCGTCTCCCTGTCTCTGTGTCTCCCTGTCTCTGTCTCTCCGTCTCTGTCTCTCCATCTTCGTCTCTCCGTCTCCGACTCCTCATTTTGTTTTTAGGCTCTGAACTTGATCTTAATCAAATAAAACAAAAAACACAATGTATTCTTCAGTAGAAGACGGTTAACGTGTGTTCTCCTGAGGTTGAGCGGTGAGGTATCATCACACACACACACACACACACACACACACACACACACACACACACACACACACACACACACACACACACACACACACACACACACACACACACACACACACACACACACACACACACAACAACCATATCTCAATGAGTTACCAGTGCAGAGAAGCCAGGCCCTTATCTCTGTCCTTGAGGGGGCAGTCTTGTAACAGCCCTATATCAGGATTAATGAAAAAATACTGAGGGTGTCCCAAATGGCACCCTATTCCTACATAGTGCACTACTTTAGCCCAGAGCTGGCACCCTATTCCCTATATAGTGCACTACTTTAGCCCAGAGCTGGCACCCTATTCCCTATAGGGGCGCCATTTGGAACACCTGAATAAATAGGCTAAACAAATGAAACCGTTTGGGAGAGAAAGAGAAGAGAGAGAGAAGAGGTGGACTCCAAATATAGGTGATGGAACCAGAACAATGCATCATGGGAGAGTGGAGGCTGGCTGCCCGGAGCGTTGATGATAAGACTGAAACAAGAAACGCTGTGTGTTGAGTTGGAGAGGAGCATTGCCGTGGTAACCTCAACACTGTCAGACACCATGGATTGAAAGGGGGGTCATCAACACTGTCAGACACCATGGATTCAAGAGGGGGGTGGGGGGGGGTCATCAACACTGTCAGACACCATGGACTCAAGAGGGGGGATCATCCACTATGGAAGAGTGGAGAGGTGAAAGATCACTCCTATGGGCATATAGAGGTGTACCTGTCCATAGAAATAGAAGGCATAGAACTTGACTCCACCTGAAATGTCAGACACAAACCTATTGTAAACAGACACTAATGAAGAACACCAGAGTCAGGTGGACACGTCTTTCCAGCATCCCCATGTCCATTCTACCTCTCCTTTTTCCATGATCCTACCGTCTGGTATGTTGTGTTGCTAGAAAAAACACAACTAAAAAAGAAAGCTCTGCGTTGTGGAAACGTTATTAGGTTGAAACTGTTGGGAGCATGTACACAGTGTACAAAACATTAAGAACACCTTCCTTTTATTGACTTGCCCTCAGAACAGCCTCAGTTCGTCGAGACATGGACTCTACAAGGTGTTGAAAGCGTTCCACAGGGAGCTGGACCATGTTGACTCCAACAACCTCCACAGTTGTGTCAAGTTGGCTGGATGTGCTTTGGGTGGTGGACCATTCTTGAAATACATGGGGAACTGTTGAGCGAGAAAAACCCAATAGCGTTGCAGTTCTTGACACAAACCGGTGTGCCTGACCCCTACTAACAGTTGAGGGTCAGGCCCCCTCCAGTTCGAAGGCACTTCAATCTTTTTTCTTGCCCATTCACGCTCTGTCTCAAGGCTTAATTAAAAGTCCTTGTTTAACTCGTATCCTCCCCCTCATCTACACTGACTGAAGTGGATTTAACAGGTGACATCAGTCAGGGAGCGTATCAGTCTACGGGATGGAGAGAGCAGGTGTTCCTAATGTTTTGTCCACTCGGTGCATCTCCGTCCGTATCTCTACAAACATTCTGGGATGTGCGTCAGTTTGTGCTTTTGACTAGACGTTGTATTTCTATGAAAACGTGCTGACAATGTGAGGTTTCTATGTCGCTAACTAACACAATAACATGACAGATAATAAGGTCTTAATATGGTTATTTTATCCCAACTTCTTTCTACATGACAAAACTAAAAGAGGCTTTAAACACCATGGTTGATCCTGACTAGAACCAAAAAATGTGATCATATTACTCCAGTGCTAGCCTCGCTACACTGGCTTCCTGTCAAGGCAAGGGCTGATTTCAAGGTTTTACTGCTAACCTACAAAGCATTACATGGGCTTGCTCCTACCTAGCTCTCTGATTTGGTCCTGCCGTACATACCTACACGTAAGCTACGGTCACAAGACGCAGGCCTCCTAACTGTCTCTAGAATTTCTAAGCAAACAGCTGGAGGCAGGGCTTTCTCCTATAGAGCTCCATTTTTATGGAATGGTCTGCCTACCCATGTAAGAGACGCAAACTCGGTCTCAACCTTTAAGTCTTTACTGAAGACTCATCTCTTCAGTGGGTCATATGATTGAGTGTAGTCTGGCCCAGGAGTGTGAAGGTGAATGGAAAGGCTCTGGAGCAACGAACCGCCCTTGCTGTCTCTGCCTGGCCGGTTCCCCTCTTTCCACTGGGATTCTCTGCCTCTAACCCTATTACAGGGGCTGAGTCACTGGCTTACTGGCGCTCTTCCATTCCGTCCCTATGAGGGGTGCCTCACTTGAGTGGGTTGAGTCACTGATGTGATCATCCTGTCTGGGTTGGCGCCCCCCTTGGGTTGTGCCGTGGCGGAGATCTTTGTGGGCTATACTCGGCCTTGTCTCAGGATGGTAAGTTGGTGGTTGAAGATATCCCCTCTAGTGGTGTGGGGGCTGTGCTTGGCAAAGTGGGTGGTGTTATATCCTTCCTGTTTGGCCCTGTCCGGGGGTGTCATCAGATGGGGCCACAGCGTCTCCTGACCCCTCCTGTCTCAGCCTCCAGTATTTATGCTGCAGTAGTTTATGTGTCGGGGGGCTAGGGTCAGTTTGTTATATCTGGAGTACTTCTCCTGTCTTATCCGGTGTCCTGTGTGAATTTAAGTATGCTCTCTCTAATTCTCTCTTTCTTTCTCTCTCTCGGAGGACCTGAGCCCTAGGACCATGCCCCAGGACTACCTGACATGATGACTCCTTGTTGTCCCCAGTCCACCTGGCCGTGCTGCTGCTCCAGTTTCAACTGTTCTGCCTTATTATTATTGGACTATGCTGGTCATTTATGAACATTTGAACATCTTGGCCATGTTCTGTTATCATCTCCACCTGGCACAGCCAGAAGAGGACTGGCCACCCCACATAGCCAGGTTCCTCTCTAGGTTTCTTCCTAGGTTTTGGCCTTTCTAGGGAGTTTTTCCTAGCCACCGTGCTTCTACATCTGCATTGCTTGCTGTTTGGGGTTTTAGGCTGGGTTTCTGTACAGCACTTTGAGACATCAGCTGATGTACGAAGGGCTTTATAAATACATTTGATTTGGTTGATGTGAATTCCTATTTCTCTCTCTCCTTTCAGGCAAAGAAAAATCCTCGACCTCATACTGTACCCTTGACCCCAATTTGCAATCTAATTTAATGTCTATGCTTACAGTACTCTGCTCCCCTCACCCCTTCCCTTCTCTCTCCCTCATCCCAGCCCTTCTCTCTCCCTCATCCCAGCCCTTCTCTCTCCCTCATCCCAGCCCTTCTCACTCCCTCATCCCAGCCCTTCTCTCTCCCTCATCCCAGCCCTTCTCTCTCCCTCATCCCAGCCATTCTCAATCCCTCATCCCTTCCCTTCTCGCTCCCCCATCCCAGCCCTTCTCTCTCTCCCTCATCCCAGCCCTTCTCTCTCTCGCCCTCATCCCAGGCCTTCTCGCTCCCTCATCCCAGCCCTTCTCACCCTCATCCCAGCCCTTCTCACTCGCTCATCCCAGCCCTTCTCACTACCTCATCCCAGCCCTTCTCACTCCCTCATCCCAGCCCTTCTCACTCCCTCATCCCAGCCCTTCTCGCTCCCTCATCCCAGCCCTTCTCGCTCCCTCATCCCAGCCCTTCTCTCTCCCTCATCCCAGCCCTTCTCTCTCCCTCATCCCTTCCCTTCTCGCTCCCCTCACCCCTTCCCTTCTCTCTCCCTCATCCCAGCCCTTCTCTCTCCCTCATCCCAGCCCTTCTCACTCCCTCATCCCAGCCCTTCTCACTCCCTCATCCCAGCCCTTCTCACTCCCTCATCCCAGCCCTTCTCTCTCCCTCATCCCAGCCCTTCTCCCTCCCTCATCCCAGCCCTTTTCGCTCCCTCATCCCAGCCCTTCACTCTCAAGAAGGGGGACGAGAGGCTGGGATGAGAGGGGGAGAGAGAAGGGGGACGAGAGGCTGGGATGAGAGGGGGAGAGAGACAGGAAGAGAGTAAAAGGGGGGAGAGAGACAGGAAGAGAGTAGAAAGGGGGACGAGAGACAGGAAGAGAGTAGAAAGGGGGGAGAGAGACAGGAAGAGAGTAAAAGGGGGGAGAGAGACAGGAAGAGAGTAGAAAGGGGGAGAGAGACAGGAAGAGAGTAGAAAGGGGGGCGAGAGACAGGAAGAGAGTAAAAGGGGGGAGAGAGACAGGAAGAGAGTAGAAAGGGGGAGATAGACAGGAAGAGAGTAAAAGGGGGGAGAGAGACAGGAAGAGAGTAAAAGGGGGGAGAGAGACAGGAAGAGAGTAAAAGGGGGAGAGAGACAGGAAGAGAGTAAAAGGGGGGAGAGAGACAGGAAGAGAGTAAAAGGGGGAGAGAGACAGGAAGAGAGTAAAAGGGGGGAGAGAGACAGGAAGAGAGTAACAGGGGGGAGACAGGAAGAGAGTAAAAGGGGGGAGAGACATGAAGAGAGTAAAAGGGGGGAGAGAGACAGGAAGAGAGTAAAAGGGGTGAGAGGCACAGGAAGAGAGTAAAAGGGGGGAGAGAGACAGGAAGAGAGTAAAAGGGGGGGAGAGACACAGGAAGAGAGTAAAAGGGGGAGATAGACAGAAAGAGAGTAAAAGGGGGGGAGAGACACAGGAAGAGAGTAAAAGGGGGGGGAGAGACACAGGAAGAGAGTAAAAGGGGGGAGAGAGACAGGAAGATAATAAAAGGGGGGAGAGAGACAGGAAGAGAGTAAAAGGGGGAGAGAGACCGGTAAAAAGAGAGTAAGAGGGGGGAGACAGGAAGAGAGTAAAAGGGGGAGAGAAACAGGAAGAGAGTAAAAGGGGGAGAGAGACAGGAAGAGAGTAAAAGGGGGAGGGGAGAGAGACGGGGAGAGAAACAGGAAGAGAGTAAAGGGGGGAGAGACAGGAAGAGAGTAAAAGGGGGGAGAGAGACAGGAAGATAATAAAGGGGAGAGGAAGAGAGTAAAAGGGGGGAGAGACAGGAAGAGAGACAGGAAGAAAAGGGGGAGAGAAACAGGAAGAGAGTAAAAGGGGGAGAGAGACAAGAAGAGAGTAAAAGGGGGAGAGAGACAGGAAGATAATAAAAGGGGGAGAGAGACAGGAAGAGAGTAAAAAGGGGGAAAAGGGGGAGAGAGACAGGAAGAGAGTAAAGGGGGGAGACAGGAAGAGAGTAAAAGGGGGAGAGACAGGAAGAGAGTAAAAGGGGGGAGAGAGACAGGAAGAGAGTAAAAGGGGGGAGAGAGACAAGAAGAGAGTAAAAGGGGGAGAGAGACCGGAAGAGAGTAAAGGGGGGAGAGACAGGAAGAGAGTAAAAGGGGGAGAGACAGGAAGAGAGTAAAAGGGGGAGAGAAACAGGAAGAGAGTAAAAGGGGGGGAGAGACATGAAGAGAGTAAAAAGGGGGAGAGAGACAGGAAGAGAGTAAAAGGGGGAGAGACAGGAAGAGAGTAAAAGGGGGAGAGAAACAGGAAGAGAGTAAAAGGGGGAGAGAGACAAGAAGAGACTAAACGGGGGAGAGACAGGAAGAGAGTAAAAGGGGGGAGAGAAACAGGAAGAGAAGAGGGACTGAAGTCAAGTCCAGGCTCAGATGAGGAAACAAAACAGTTCAGAGCCAGGGAAGTGCTGAAGTCAAGTCCAGGTCAGATGAGGACAAAACAGTTCAGAGCCACACACACACACACACACACACACACACACACTACTTGTGTCCTCAATTGTCCCATTAGAAGCGGGGGGCAGACTGGCGCCAAGCACTGGTGAAACCACACAAACGTCCCTGGGAGACAATTCAACCGTCAACGGTTGAAGAATAGAATTGATGGACAAGCAGAACCAGCTAAAAGGTAATACCGTTCAGGTGAGTGTGTGTGTGTGTGTGTGTGTGTGTGTGTGTGTGTGTGTGTGTGTGTGTGTGTGTGTGTGTGTGTGTGTGTGTGTGTGTGTGTGTGTGTGTGTGTGTGTGTGTGTGTGTGTGTGTGCAGGGTGAGGTTGGTTGTTGAGTGACGTTTGAGTGTGTGTGTGTGTGTGTGTGTGTGTGTGTGTGTGTGTGTGTGTGTGTGTGTGTGTGTGTGTGTGTGTGTGTGTGTGTGTGTGTGTGAGAGCGAACGAAAGAAAAAAAGAAAACTGTAGAAAAGATCGAGGCGGAGGAATCTGGTGTGATTGTTGTCACGGTGACAGGAATGGAGGGAGGGCGTGAGGAGGTGAGGAGTTGAAGAGTTGAGGAGTTCAGACAAGAGGAAGTGAAAAGGAGGACGAGAAAAGGAGGAGGAAGGAGAGAGAGAGAGAATGTGTAGAGTGGTTCTGTTTGACCCTGAGGCCT
>NW_026279593.1:65000-77209 GCF_023373465.1 Oncorhynchus keta
TCCATCTGACGGAAGGTCCAAGTGCCCAGCCATGTGTAAACACACACACGTCCAACAACCCTCCTCAGCGGGCACAAAGCTTCAGCACTCCAAGCAATGCCATGGCCTGCGTCCACCCTACTACACCTCACACTCACAGACTTCTAGCAGAGAAAACTTCTCCAGACAATGGTAGTAGTGCAGTTCTTTGCTAGGTCCTGCCCTGTCTTGTCAGGTCCTGTCTTGTCTTGTCAGGTCCTGCCCTGGCTTGTCAGGTCCTGTCTTGTCTTGTCAGGTCCTGTCTTGTCAGGTCCTGTCCTGGCTTGTCAGGTCCTGTCTTGTCAGGTCCTGTCCTGGCTTGTCAGGTCCTGTCTTGTCAGGTCCTGTCCTGGCTTGTCAGGTCCTGTCCTGGCTTGTCAGGTCCTGTCTTGTCTTGTCAGGTCCTGTCTTGTCAGGTCTTGTCTTGTCAGGTCCTGTCCTGGCTTGTCAGGTCCTGTCTTGTCAGGTCCTGGCTTGTCAGTTCCTGGCTTGTCAGGTCCTGTCCTGGCTTGTCAGGTCCTGTCTTGTCTTGTCAGGTCCTGTCTTGTCAGGTCCTGTCTTGTCAGGTCCTGTCCTGGCTTGTCAGGTCCTGTCCTGTCACGTCCTGTCCTGGCTTGTCAGGTCCTGTCTTGTCAGGTCCTGTCCTGGCTTGTCAGGTCCTGCCCTGTCTTGTCAGGTCCTGTCTTGTCAGGTCCTGCCCTGGCTTGTCAGGTCCTGTCTGGTCCTGGCTTGTCAGGTCCTGTTCTGGCTTGTCTGGTCCTGTCCTGTCTTGTCAGGTCCTGTCGGGTCTTATCTTGTCAGGTCCAGTCCTGTCCTGCCCTGTCTTGTCAGGTCCTGTCTTGTCAGGTCCTGTCCTGTCAGGTCCTGTCCTGTCAGGTCCTGTCCTGTCAGGTCCCGTCTTGTCAGGTCCTGTCTTGTCAGGTCCCGTCTTGTCAGGTCCCGTCTTGTCAGGTCCCGTCTTGTCAGGTCCCGTCTTGTCAGGTCCCGTCTTGTCAGGTCCCGTCTTGTCAGGTACTGTCTTGTCAGGTCCCGTCTTGTCGGGTCCTGTCTTGTCAGGTCCTGTCCTGTTCTGTCTTGGCAGGTCTTGTCTTGTCGAGTCCCGTCTTTGTCAGGTCCTGTCTTGTCTTGTCGGGTCCTGTCTTGTCATGTCCTGTCTTGGCAGGTCCTGTCTTGTCAGGTCCTGTCCTGTCTTGTCAGGTCCTGTCTTGTCAGGTCCTGTCCTGGCTTGTCAGGTCCTGTCCTGTCACGTCCTGTCCTGGCTTGTCAGGTCCTGTCTTGTCAGGTCCTGTCCTGGCTTGTCAGGTCCTGCCCTGTCTTGTCAGGTCCTGTCTTGTCAGGTCCTGCCCTGGCTTGTCAGGTCCTGTCTTGTCAGGTCCTGTCCTGGCTTGTCAGGTCCTGCCCTGTCTTGTCAGGTCCTGTCTTGTCAGGTCCTGCCCTGGCTTGTCAGGTCCTGTCTGGTCCTGGCTTGTCAGGTCCTGTTCTGGCTTGTCTGGTCCTGTCCTGTCTTGTCAGGTCCTGTCGGGTCTTATCTTGTCAGGTCCAGTCCTGTCCTGCCCTGTCTTGTCAGGTCCTGTCTTGTCAGGTCCTGTCCTGTCCTGTCAGGTCCTGTCCTGTCAGGTCCTGTCCTGTCAGGTCCTGTCCTGTCAGGTCCCGTCTTGTCAGGTCCCGTCTTGTCAGGTCCTGTCTTCTCAGGTCCCGTCTTGTCAGGTCCTGTCTTCTCAGGTCCCGTCTTGTCAGGTCCCGTCTTGTCAGGTCCTGTCTTGTCAGGTCCCGTCTTGTCAGGTCCTGTCTTCTCAGGTCCCGTCTTGTCAGGTCCCGTCTTGTCAGGTCCCGTCTTGTCAGGTCCCGTCTTGTCAGGTCCCGTCTTGTCAGGTCCCGTCTTGTCAGGTCCCGTCTTGTCAGGTCCCGTCTTGTCAGGTCCCGTCTTGTCAGGTCCCGTCTTGTCGGGTCCTGTCTTGTCAGGTCCTGTCCTGTTCTGTCTTGGCAGGTCTTGTCTTGTCGAGTCCCGTCTTTGTCAGGTCCTGTCTTGTCTTGTCGGGTCCTGTCTTGTCAGGTCCTGTCCTGTTCTGTCTTGGCAGGTCCTGTCTTGTCTTTTCGGGTCCTGTCTTGTCAGGTCCTGTCCTGTTCTGTCTTGGCAGGTCCTGTCTTGTCGGGTCCTGTCTTGTCTTGTCAGCTCCTGTCTTTGTCAGGTCCTGTCCTGTCCTGTATTGTCAGGTCCTGTCTTGGCAGGTCCTGCCCTGGCTTGTCTCTTATATCTCATAATGAGCCTTTGCTTGGTCAGATTGTGTCTGTCAGTAATTCCTTATTATGTACTTTGTAATGTTGTGTTGCATTATGGGAATGAGGACTCCCTCATTCTCATAAATAAAGGTGTAATCTATAATAATTATAATATATTGTGACAAATCTGGAACATATTCTATCAACTTTGAACAAGTAATCAGAAATTAGCCTAAACCCAAAATTAGATGCATGCTATTGCGTACACAAATTTTGAAAGAATCCATTCTTTGTAAATCACCATAACCGAACAGTCTGTCCCTTTCCAGGCCACATAAGAGACACCATCCTTCTTCCTCCAGACCTCTAGATCTGACCCTCTCCTTCATTGTGGAGCAGCTTTAAGGCCCACCCATTCCAAACCTGATTTTCCACAGCTTTATGCTAGTCTGCCGTCGGAGCGTACCGTACCCCCACTAAGTCTTAGACAATGTCCCTTTTCCTTTACCACGTATAGTCTATATCAGAGTCTCAAACCCTTTAGGTCCTGGTCAAAAGTAGTGCACTCTACAGGGAATAGGGCTCCATTTGGGAGGTTCTGGCCTGTTCAGTTCCCCAGAGACCCGCGGTGTGTTTGTGATTTCATGGAGCTTTTCCCTCCAGCCTGTTAACCATCTGTACATTTAGTCACCTTTATTAGAAGACTGTGCAATAGCCACTTGAGCGTACGACCAAAAGCACCTAGAACATCGGTTGAGAAAACCGTTGTGTTATGTGGAGGTAAATACATTATTGGTCGACGGGCTCTGGGCTGAACGACTTTTGGCAACTTCAAGAACCGTGGCCATTTTAGGTAAATGTATCTTCCACTGTGTTTATGGTTTAACCCTGTTAGTTGGGCTTATGGTTAACCCTGTTAGTTGGGCTTATGGTTAACCCTGTTAGTTGGGCTTATGGTTAACCCTGTTAGTTGGGCTTATGGTTAACCCTGTTAGTTGGGCTTATGGTTAACCCTGTTAGTTGGGCTTATGGTTAACCCTGTTAGTTGGGCTTATGGTTAACCCTGTTAGTTGGGCTTATGGTTAACCCTGTTAGTTGGGCTTATGGTTAACCCTGTTAGTTGGGCTTATGGTTAACCCTGTTAGTTGGGCTTATGGACAACCCTGTTAGTTGGGCTTATGGGACAAACAGATGTATCCATTGTCTTAATAACATCAATGTCTCAAAACGACAACTTCTCTCAGGGTCTCGTCTGTCTCCACTGCTGTGAGGGTGGCTCTGGGTGCATCCCAAAGGGGACCCTATTCCCTATACAGGGACATGGTACATACTTTTGAAAGGGAATAGGGTGCCATTTGGTATGACTTTAAAAGTAGTGCACTATGTAGGGAATAGGGTGCCATTTGGCATGACTTTAAAAGTAGTGCACTATGTAGGGAATAGGATGCCATTTGGTATGACTTTAAAAGTAGTGCACTATGTAGGGAATAGGGTGCCATTTGGCATGACTTTAAAAGTAGTGCACTATGTAGGGAATAGGGTGCCATTTGGTATGACTTTAAAAGTAGTGCACTATGTAGGGAATAGGGTGCCATTTGGCATGACTTTAAGAGTAGTGCACTATGTAGGGAATAGGTAATTCCATGGCTAGCTGGAGATGTAGAAGGCTTAAGTCATCATCACCGTCACACTGACTCACCCTGCCCTGATCAAGACACACAATCTACACTACACCCTCTCAGGCTATTGTGTGAGACACACACACACACACACACACACACACACACACACACACACACACACACACACACACACACAGCCTCTAACCTGGATCAGCCATGTGAGTTGCTGCTTCATTGGGCTAGGCCGTGCGTCTGTGGTGTGTGTGTGTGTGTGTGTGTGTGTGTGTGTGTGTGTGTGTGTGTGTGTGTGTGTGTGTGTGTGTGTGTGTGTGTGTGTGTGTGAGAGAGAGACAGAGTAGAAGGAACATGTCATATCTCTGCAGAAAGCTGTGTTGTGCATGTCTGTGTATAGGCCTTGTGTGTGTGTGTGTGTGTGTCTGTGTATAGGCCGTGTGTGTGTGTGTGTGTGTGTGTGTGTGTGTGTGTGTGTGTGTGCCCGTTGCCACAGCAACCCAAACTATCCTGGCTATGACCTGTGGTGTGACCCTGGGCAGTAGTCAAAATGGTCCTTAATCTAAACCGCTGTCTTGTTGTGGAAACCATTCCTCACACACACACACACACACACACACACACACACACACACACACACACACACACACACACACACACACACACACACACACACACACACACACACACACACACACACACACACACACACACACACACACACACACACACACACACACACACACACACACACACACACCACTTCGGCGACAAACACTCGGCAGGACCCTGTGGCCCTTTATGGCTGTGCAAGGAGGTGTGAACGCCAGACGAGACCCAACAGCCCCCTGAATCTCTGACCTGACTGTCCAGTTGGATGGATTTGGGCTAATGAAAAGGTGGTGGTGGAGTGACGTTGCTTTGAGTCACAAAGGGCACACTATTCCTAGAACGTTGTGCACTACTTTTGACCAGGTCTCGTAGACTTAAAAGTAGTGCACTATGTAGGGAATATGGTGACATTTGGGAGACACATGTTGAGTGGGGAACTTGCTTGATTTTCGTTGTTAAACCCACAACAACACGACTGATGAAACGGGGGGGAAAAAACCACCTTTAAGTCGACATGAGGCGCTGCCTGCTGCCACATCACAACACGTTGTTGTCACATTTTCCCTTATCCTCTGCTGCCTTTAGAAAAAAAGAAGTGTTGTTTGTGTCGGGAGTGTCAAAAACACAGAGGGCAAAGGGAAACGAGCAGCTGGAAAGATACAACGGAACATCTTGGACTTGTGGCTGTCTGGCGCCCTCTTGTGTTGGCAGGAAGAAGCTGCTGAGCCTTGGAGTGACACATACCAAGGAACTACAGTACATCCCAAATGGCACCCTATTCCCTACATAGTGCACTACTTTTGACCAGGGCCCAGAGGGAATATGTATGGTAGGGTGCCATTTGGGACACACCTAATCAAGATGAAAGAACTCATCAACAATCACTGAAGTGAAAAAAAAAAGAGACACGAACCTCATTTTCTCACCTTTCTAGAACTGATAGTCTGTATTAGTGTTAAATGAGAACTGGTAGTCTGTATTAGTCTAGTCTGTATTAGTGTTAAATGGGAACTGATAGTCTGTATTAGTGTTGAATGGGGACTAGTCTGTATTAGTGTTCAATCTGGTAGTCTAGTGTTAAATGGGAACTGGTAGTCTGTATTAGTGTTAAATGGGAACTGGTAGTCTGTATTAGTGTTAAATGGGAACTGATAGTCTGTATTAGTGTTAAATGGAACTGGTAGTCTGTATTAGTGTTAAATGGGGACTGGTAGTCTGTATTAGTGTTAAATGGGGACTGTATTAGTGTTAAATGGGAAGGTAGTCTGTTAGTGTTAAATGGGCTGGTAGGTAAGTGTTAAACAAGACATGGGGACGTTTGTTGAGTGTTAAATGAGAAGACTGTATTAGTGTTGAATGGGCTCCCAGTCAGGGTGTTCATGGGGACTGGTACCCAATGAAACTGAAAATGTGCTGGTAGTCTGATTAGTGTTTGGGAACTGGTAGTCTGTATTCGTGTTGAATGGGGACTGGTAGTCTGTATTAGTGTTGAATGGGGACCATTTGTATTGTGTTAAATGGGAACTGGTAGTCTGTATTAGTGTTAAATGGGAAAGTCTGTACAGTGTTGAATGGGGACTGGTAGTATTAGTGTTGAATGACTGATAGTCTGTATTAGTTTTAAATGAGACTGGTAGTCTGACAGTGTTAAATGGGAACTGATAGTCTGGTGTTAAATGGGAACTGATAGTCAGTGTTAAAGGGAGAGTCTGTATTGCAAACACCGGCAGGGAGAGAAAAGTCAGAGGAGAGAGCGTTTCAGTCAGAATACAGAAAGGGCGAGAGAGACTGTAGTCTGAGTAATGGGGAGAGTATTAGGTAAACAAGAGCGTTTGTTGAGAAAGAAGACATCATGAAGAGACCCAAGAGGCTAATGAGCAGGGAGAGACAGAGAGAGACAGAGAGAGAGAGACAGAGAGAGAGAGAGGGAGAGACAGACAGACAGACAGAAAGGATCAGAGGTAGAGAGAGTAAGAGAGTGGTAGAGAGGGGCGAGAGAGAGGTTAATGAGAGAGACAGAGAGAGAGAGAGAGAGAGAGAGAGAGAGAGAGAGAGAGAGAGAGAGAGAGAGGTTAATGAGAAAGACAGAGACAGAGAGAGATCAATCATTCCAGACCCAGGGACATGTACTAGTATGTGGCAACCTAAATGCGTTCACAGTCAGGGCGTTCACAGTCAGGGCGTTCACAGTCAGAGCGTTCACAGTCAGAGCGTTCACAGTCAGGGCGTTCACAGTCAGGGCGTTCACAGGCAGGGCGTTCACAGTCAGGGCGTTCACAGTCAGGGCGTTCACAGTCAGGGCGTTCACAGTCAGGGCGTTCACAGTCAGGGCGTTCACAGTCAGGGCGTTCACAGTCAGGGCGTTCACAGTCAGGGCGTTCACAGTCAGGGCGTTCACAGTCAGGCGTTCACAGTCAGGGCGTTCACAGTCAGGGCGTTCACAGTCAGGGCGTTCACAGTCAGGGCGTTCACAGTCAGGGGCGTTCACAGTCAGGGCGTTCACAGTCAGGGCGTTCACAGTCAGGGCGTTCACAGTCAGGGCGTTCACAGTCAGGGCGTTCCACAGTCAGGGCGTTCACAGTCAGGGCGTTCACAGTCAGGGCGTTCACAGTCAGGGCGTTCACAGTCAGGGCGTTCACAGTCAGGGCGTTCACAGTCAGGGCGTTCACAGTCAGGGCGTTCACAGTCAGGGCGTTCACAGTAAGGCGTTCACAGTCAGGGCGTTCACAGTCAGGGCGTTCACAGTCAGGGCGTTCACAGTCAGGGCGTTCACAGTCAGGGCGTTCACAGTCAGGCGTTCACAGTCAGAGCGTTCACAGTCAGGCGTTCACAGTCAGGGCGTTCACAGTCAGGGCGTTCACAGTCAGGGCGTTCACAGTCAGGGCGTTCACAGTCAGGGCGTTCACAGTCAGGGCGTTCACAGTCAGGGCGTTCACAGTCAGGCGTTCACAGTCAGGGCGTTCACAGTCAGGGCGTTCACAGTCAGGGCGTTCACAGTCAGGGCGTTCACAGTCAGGGCGTTCACAGCCAGGGCGTTCACAGTCAGGGCGTTCACAGTCAGAGCGTTCACAGTAAGAGCGTTCACAGTCAGAGCGTTCAGTCAGGGCGTTCACAGTCAGGCGTTCACAGTCAGGGCAGTAAGAGCGTTCACAGTCAGTAAGGCGTTCACAGTCAGGGCGTTCACAGTCAGGCGTTCACAGTCAGGGCGTTCACAGTCAGGGCGTTCACAGTCAGCCACAGTAAGAGCGTTCACAGTCAGGGCGTTCCTATCAGATCACAGCAAAAGGGCGTTCACAGTCAGCCTACTTGAACAGGGAGTTCAATGTTCAGTCAGGCGTTCACAGTGCAAAGAGCGTTCACATCAGGGCGTCACTGGCCCTCAGGGCGTTCACACAGTCAGGGCGTTCACCAGACCCACTGGCGTTCCAGTAAGAGCGTTCACAGTCAGAGCGTTACAGTCAGGGCGTTCTATCAGGGCGTTCACAGTCAGGGCGTCACAGTAAGGGGCGTTCACAGCCGTTCACAGTCAGAGCGTTCACAGTCAGGGGCGTTCACAGTCAGGGCGTTCACCATCACTGTGGGCGTTCACAGTCAGGGCCCACCCGTCAGAGCGCACAGTCAGGGCGTTCACAGTCAGCGTCACAGTCAGGGCTCACAGTCAGGGCGTTCACAGTCAGGGCGTTCACAGTCAGGGCGTTCACAGTCACACAGTCAGGGCGTTTGGCCGTTCACAGTCCGTTCACAGTTCTCTGCTGCCAGTAAGACTGGTCAGGGCGACAGTTGCAAGTCAACATAGCGTTCACAGTCAGGGCGTTCACAGTCAGACGTTCACAGTATTTCCAGTCAGGGCGTTCACAAGGGCGTTCACAGTCAGGCTACAGTCTGAGCAGTTCACAGTCAGGGCGTTCACTGCAGCTGTAGAGCGTTCATAGCACGTTCACAGGTAAGAGCGTTCACAAAGATGTAAGAACGTTCACAGTCAGGGCGTTCACAGTCAGGGGTTCAAGAAGTCAGGCCTTCACAGTCACGCCATCAAAAGGGGTTCACAGTCAAATGTTCACAGTACGTTCAAGTAGAGCGTTCACAGTCTGTTCACAGTCAGGGCGTTCACAGTCAAAGTACTTCACAGTCAGGGCGTTTCAGTCAAAACGTTCAGTTGCGTTCACAGTAAGGGCGTTCACAGTCAGGCGTTCACAGTCAGGGCGTTCACAGTCAGGGCGTTCACAGTCAGGCGTTCACAGTCAGCCCACTGACGTTCTACAGATCACAGCAAAATCCCAGCCTACTTTTTGAAAGGCAATGTTCACACAGGGCGTTCAATTCGTACCAGACCCACTGGCTCCAGGTCGTTGTAAATCTATGCTTGGTAAAGCATTGCAGTTCTCAGTTCACTGGTCACAGTAAAACATCACCTGTAGCACATGTTCCAGCAGGTATATCTCACTGATCAACCCAAAGCCAACACCTTCCTTTGGTCAGCCTTCCTTCCATGCACAGTGACTGGAAGAATTGCAAAAGAGCTGAAGTTGGAGACTTTATTTTCACCAACTTATCTATCTGAGCAGTTCGATCACTGCAGCTGTTCACATCAGGGCGTTCACAGGTAACTTCCACAAAGATGTGAACGATCTGAGAGACAGGGCAAGAAGGGCGTTCAACGCCATCAAAAGGAACATCAAACCACCAAATAGAACAGCAAAATGACTTGAACAGAGCAAACTCATTGCCCTTTATGGTGGTGAGATCACAAAATGGGCCCTCAAATTGAGATTCTGCATGCAGAACCAAAAACTGCAAAACATCCAGTGTACAACCTCAGTGTACAACCATTAATGGAGAGAAGCTCTGCCTTATCCAGCTAATTATCAAAACCAGAAAAGAGTAAATACTACAACCACCTAAACATAAGCACATGATTACCAAATCTCTATAACAAAGCCCTCACCTACAGAGAGATGAACCTGAAGAGCCTGAGTCCTCTGAGTCCCCAGTCTGAGTCTGCTGCCAGCTGGTACAGGGACTCTACTCACAACCAAATCATCAGTAAACAAAAAGATGATTCTTTCCAATTTTGTCAAGTGGCAAAAAAATTAACAAAAAACATCGGAAACTGGTATGTTATATTCTGCAAAAACTGCCACAGTGTACTGAACAGAGAGTACACAGTGGCAGAATACCTGACCACCGTGACTGAGCCTAAACAGAGAGTACACAGTGGCAGAATACCTGACCACCATGACTGGCCCTCAAACAAGTCAGAGTAAACAACAGTGGCAGAATACCTGACCACCGTGACTGGCCCTAAACAGAGAGTACACAGTGGCAGAAAACCTGACCACCGTGACTGACCCTAAACAGAGAGTACACAGTGGCAGAATACCTGACCACCGTGACTGAGCCTAAACAGAGACTACACAGTAACAGAATACCTGACCACCGTGACTGGCCCTAAACAGAGACTACACAGTGGCAGAATACCTGACCACCGTGACTGAGCCTAAACAGAGAGTACACAGTGGCAGAATACCTGACCACCGTGACTGGCCCTAAACAGAGAGTACACAGTGGCAGAATACCTGACCACCGTGACTGGCCCTAACAGAGAGTACACAGGCAGAATACCTGACCACCGTTACTGAGCCTAAACAGAGAGTACACAGTGGCAGAATACCTGACCACCGTGACTGAGCCTAACAGAGAGTACACAGTGGCAGAATACCTGACCACCGTGACTGAGCTCTAAACAGAGACTACACAGTGGAGAATACCTGACCACCGTGACTGGCCCTAAACAGAGACTACACAGTGGCAGAATACCTGACCACCGTGACTGGCCCTAAACAGAGACTACACAGTAACAGAATACCTGACCACCGTGACTGAGCCTAAACAGAGACTACACAGTGGCAGAATACCTGACCACCGTGACCTGACCAGCAAAATTGAAGGAAAACTTTGACTATGTACAGACTCAGCGAGTATAGCCTTGCTATTGAGAAAGGCCGCCATCGGCAGACTTGGCTCTCAAGAGAAGACAGGCTATGTGCTCACTGCCCACAAAATGAGGTGGAAACTGAGCTGCACTTCCTAACCTCTTGTCCAACGTATGACCATATTAGCGACACATATTTCTCAGATTACACAGATCCCTGAAGAATTTGAAAACTTATCCAATCTTGATAAACTCCCATATCTACTGGGTGAAATACCACAGTGTGCCATCACAACAGCAAGATGTGACCTGTTGACACAAGAAAAGGTCAACCAGTGAAGAACAAACACCATTGTAAATACAAACCTATTTACACATTAGTCCACTTACTTCAGCAAAGTAAACATATGTTTCCCACGACAACCATTGAATTGAATTGTGTGAAAGAGACAGAGAGCGACAGACAGAGAGAGAGATGAAGAGAGAGGGAGAGACGAAGAGAGAAAGAAAGAGACAGAGAGCGACAGACAGAGAGAGAGATGAAGAGAGAGGGAGAGACGAAGAGAGAAAGAAAGAGACAGAGAGCGACAGACAGAGAGAGAGATGAAGAGAGAGGGAGAGACGAAGAGAGAAAGAAAGAGAGAGAGATGAAGAGAGAGGGAGAGACGAAGAGAGAAAGAAAGAGACAGAGAGCGACAGACAGAGAGAGAGATGGAGAGGGAGAGACGAAGAGAGAGGGAGAGACGAAGAGAGAAAGAAAGAGAGAGAGAAGGATAGAGGGGGGAGGTTGCTAGGGGGAACACACTTTGAAGTGAAAAATGAGGTGTGTTATTATTATTCAGTATGAATTGGTCTGTACCCTCTGCCAAGAGCCTGCAGGCGTGTGTGTGTGTGTGTGTGTGTGTGTGTGTGTGTGTGTGTGTGTGTGTGTGTGTGTGTGTGTGTGTGTGTGTGTGTGTGTGTGTGTGTGTGTGTGTGTGTGTGTGTGTGTGTGTGTGTGTGTGTGTGTGTGTGTGTGTGTGTGTGTGTGTGAGTGCGTGCGGAGACTGGCAGCTTCTAACATAATGCCTGGGGTTGTCTTCTTGAGTTATTTTTTTGCATTCCAAATGGCACCATAAAGTGCACTACTTTTGACTAGGGTGCTATTTGGGACATACTCCTCAGATTCCTGTAGCTCTAGGGTTTAGGAATAGGGTGTCACTCTGACATACCCCTCGGTCTCCTTCAGATCTGGGATGCAGTCTAAGTGAGTGTTTGGTGCAAACTGACACTGGCACCAAGTTGATTCCAACCTGCTTGTGTTTTCAGTTAATGAGCGAGCAGAGGACACACATAGAACCCTGCAGACATGTCTTAAATGCACCATGGAACAAGCACAACAGCTCAAAGGGAACTGAAGGCTATTTCTGGTTAAAAGACATTTAGGTGAGATCAACTCAGCAAGGTGCAAGGGTTACTTCAGCTCAGAGTAGGCCTCTTGCATACACAGGAGTTGGGGTGAGGTACGGATCTTGGTTACCGCAAATTATAGGGGAAATGCATACAAGCTTTCACAGACCAGGCTGTTCTCAGCTAAGGGGAGCCTGATGAAGACAATGTATAGTCTAAAAACAGTCATTTTCCTCAATCAGTCATGGACGATTCTTTCTTGAGCAGATGGTCAGGGAGCTGGAACATTATTACAACATTAGTAAACTGCAAATTGACCGCAGAACAACTTGGAACAGATTTCCAAATGTTTAAATCACTTGGGACTTGTGTTTTTAGTCTTTTATGTTCAACAAACAGAACCG
>NW_026279594.1:0-39419 GCF_023373465.1 Oncorhynchus keta
CTCCTTTCAATGTTTCTACTTGAAACATCCCACTGAGTCCTCTCTCTTTCAATGTTTCTACTTGAAACATCCCACTGAGTCCTCTCCTTTCAATGCTTTCTGAAACATCCCACTGAGTCCTCTCCTTTCAATGTTTCTACTTGAACATCCCACTGAGTCCTCTCCTTTCAATGTTTCTACTCTGAAACATCCCACTGAGTCCTCTCCTTTCAATGTTTCTACTCTGAAACATCCCACTGAGTCCTCTCCTTTCAATGTTTCTACTTGAAACATCCCACTGAGTCCTTCCTTTCAATGTTTCTACTCTGAAACATCCCACTGAGTCCTCTCCTTTCAATGTTTCTACTCTGAAACATCCCACTGAGTCCTCTCCTTTCAATGTTTCTACTCTGAAACATCCCACTGAGTCCTCTCCTTTCAATGTTTCTACTCTGAAACATCCCACTGAGTCCTCTCCTTTCAATGTTTCTACTCTGAAACATCCCACTGAGTCCTCTCCTTTCAATGCTTTCTACTCTGAAACATCCCACTGAGTCCTTCCTTCAACGTTTCTATCTGAAACATCCCACTGAGTCCTTCCTTTCAATGTTTCTACTCTGAAACATCCCACTGAGTCCTTCTCCTTTCAATGTTTCTACTCTGAAACATCCCACTGAGTCCTCTCCTTTCAATGTTTCTACTCTGAAACATCCCACTGAGTCCTTCTCCTTTCAATGTTTCTACTCTGAAACATCCCACTGAGTCCTCTCCTTTCAATGTTTCTACTCTGAAACATCCCACTGAGTCCTCTCCTTTCAATGTTTCTACTCTGAAACATCCCACTGAGTCCTCTCCTTTCAATGTTTCTACTCTGAAACATCGCTACTGAGTCCTCTCCTTTCAATAGTTTCTACTCTGAAACATCCCACTGAGTCCTCTCCTTTCAATGTTTCTACTCTGAAACATCCCACTGAGTCCTCTCCTTTCAATGTTTCTACTCTGAAACATCCCACTGAGTCCTCTCCTTTCAATGTTTCTCTGAAACATCCCACTGAGTCCTCTCCTTTCAATGTTTCTACTCTGAAACATCCCACTGAGTCCTCTCCTTTCAATGTTTCTACTCTGAAACATCCCACTGAGTCCTCTCCTTTCAATGTTTCTACTCTGAAACATCCCACTGAGTCCTCTCCTTTCAATGTTTCTACTCTGAAACATCGCACTGAGATCCTCTCCTTTCAATGTTTATACTCTGAAACATCCCACTGAGTCCTCTCCTTTCAATGTTTCTACTCTGAAACATCCCACTGAGTCCTCTCCTTTCAATGTTTCTACTCTGAAACATCCCACTGAGTCCTCTCCTTTCAATGTTTCTACTCTGAAACATCCCACTGAGTCCTCTCCTTTCAATGTTTCTACTCTGAAACATCCCACTGAGTCCTCTCCTTTCAATGTTTCTACTCTGAAACATCCCACTGAGTCCTCTCCTTTCAATGTTTCTACTCTGAAACATCCCACTGAGTCCTCTCCTTTCAATGTTTCTACTCTGAAACATCCCACTGAGTCCTCTCCTTTCAATGTTTCTACTCTGAAACATCCCACTGAGTCCTCTCCTTTCAATGTTTCTACTCTGAAACATCCCACTGAGTCCTCTCCTTTCAATGTTTCTACTCTGAAACATCCCACTGAGTCCTCTCCTTTCAATGTTTCTACTCTGAAACATCCCACTGAGTCCTCTCCTTTCAATGTTTCTACTCTGAAACATCCCACTGAGTCCTCTCCTTTCAATGTTTCTACTTGAAACATCCTACTGAGTCCTCTCCTTTCAATGTTTCTACTTGAAACATCCCACTGAGTCCTCTCCTTTCAATGTTTCTACTCTGAAACATCCCACTGAGTCCTCTCCTTTCAATGTTTCTACTCTGAAACATCCCACTGAGTCCTCTCCTTTCAATGTTTCTACTCTGAAACATCCCACTGAGTCCTCTCCTTTCAATGTTTTACTTGAACATCCCACTGAGTCCTCTCCTTTCAATGTTTCTACTCTGAAACATCCCACTGAGTCCTCTCCTTTCAATGTTTCTACTCTGAAACATCCCACTGAGTCCTCTCCTTTCAATGTTTCTACTCTGAAACATCCCACTGAGTCCTCTCCTTTCAATGTTTCTACTCTGAAACATCCCACTGAGTCCTCTCCTTTCAATGTTTCTACTCTGAAACATCCCACTGAGTCCTCTCCTTTCAATGTTTCTACTCTGAAACATCCCACTGAGTCCTCTCCTTTCAATGTTTCTACTCTGAAACATCCCACTGAGTCCTCTCCTTTCAATGTTTCTACTCTGAAACATCCCACTGAGTCCTCTCCTTTCAATGTTTCTACTCTGAAACATCCCACTGAGTCCTCTCCTTTCAATGTTTCTACTCTGAAACATCCCACTGAGTCCTCTCCTTTCAATGTTTCTACTTGAAACATCCCACTGAGTCCTCTCCTTTCAATGTTTCTACTCTGAAACATCGCACTGAGTCCTCTCCTTTCAATGTTTCTACTCTGAAACATCCCACTGAGTCCTCTCCTTTCAATGTTTCTACTCTGAAACATCCCACTGAGTCCTCTCCTTTCAATGTTTCTACTCTGAAACATCCCACTGAGTCCTCTCCTTTCAATGTTTCTACTCTGAAACATCCCACTGAGTCCTCTCCTTTCAATGTTTCTACTCTGAAACATCCCACTGAGTCCTCTCCTTTCAATGTTTCTACTCTGAAACATCCCACTGAGTCCTCTCCTTTCAATGTTTCTACTCTGAAACATCCCACTGAGTCCTCTCCTTTCAATGTTTCTACTCTGAAACATCCCACTGAGTCCTCTCCTTTCAATGTTTCTACTCTGAAACATCCCACTGAGTCCTCTCCTTTCAATGTTTCTACTCTGAAACATCCCACTGAGTCCTCTCCTTTCAATGTTTCTACTCTGAAACATCCCACTGAGTCCTCTCCTTTCAATGTTTCTACTCTGAAACATCCCACTGAGTCCTCTCCTTTCAATGTTTCTACTCTGAAACATCCCACTGAGTCCTCTCCTTTCAATGTTTCTACTCTGAAACATCCCACTGAGTCCTCTCCTTTCAATGTTTCTACTGAACATCCACTGAGTCCTCTTCAGTTTCTACTCTGAACATCCCACTGAGTCCTCTCCTTTCAATGTTTCTACTCTGAAACATCCCACTGAGTCCTCTCCTTTCAATGTTTCTACTCTGAAACATCCCACTGAGTCCTCTCCTTTCAATGTTTCTACTCTGAAACATCCCACTGAGTCCTCTCCTTTCAATGTTTCTACTCTGAAACATCCCACTGAGTCCTCTCCTTTCAATGTTTCTACTCTGAAACATCCCACTGAGTCCTCTCCTTTCAATGTTTCTACTCTGAAACATCCCACTGAGTCCTCTCCTTTCAATGTTTCTACTCTGAAACATCCCACTGAGTCCTCTCCTTTCAATGTTTCTACTCTGAAACATCCCACTGAGTCCTTCTTTCAATGTTTCTACTTCGAACATCCTCACTGAGTCCTCTTCGTATGTCTACTTGAAAACATCCTACTGAGTCTCTGTCTCTTTCAATGTTTTCTACTGAAACATCCTACTGAGTCCTTCTCCTTTTCAATGTTTCTACTCTGAAATATCCTACTCGAGTCTCCTCTTTAATGTTTTTACTTCTGAAATATCGCACTGAGTCTCTGTCTCAATGTCATCTCTCCTTTCAATGTTTCTACTCTGAAACATCTCACTGAGTCTTCTTTCAATGACTTTGTCCTCTCCTTTCAATGTTTCTACTCTGAAACATCGCACTGAGTCCTCTCCTTTCCAATGTTTTTACTCTGGAATATCCCACTGAGTCCTCTCCTTTCAATGTTTCTCACTCTGAAACATCCCACTGAGTCCTCTCCTTTCAATATGTCTACTCTCTGAAACATCCCACTGAGTCCTGTCCTTTGAAACATCGCACTGAGTCTTCTTTCTCTGAAACATCCCCTGACTGACTTGAAATATCCTCTCCTTTCCATGTTTTCTACTCTGAAACATCCCACTGAGTCCCTCTCCTTTCAATGAGTTTCTCTGAAACATCGCACTGAGTCCTTCTCTCAATGTTTCTACTTCTGAAACATCCCACTGAGTCCTTCCTTTCAATGTCCTCTCCTTTCAATGTTTCTACTCTTTCAATGTTTCTACTCTGAAACATCACTGAGTCCTCTCCTTTCCAATGTTTATACTCTGAAACATTCCACTGAGTCCTGTCCTTTCAATGTTTCTACTTCTGAAATATCACTGAGTCCTCTCCTTTCAATGTTTCTGCTGGAAACATTCCACTGAGTCCTCTCCTTTCAATGTGACATCCCACTGAGTTCTTCTTCAATGTTTCTCCTTTCAATGTTTCTCTGAAACATCCCACTGAGTCCTCTCCTTTTCAATGTTTCTACTCTGAAACATCCCACTGAGTCCTCTCCTTTCAATGTTTCTACTCTGAAACATCCCCACTGAGTCCTTCTCCTTTCAATGTTTCTACTCTGAAACATTCCCACTGAGTCCTGTCCTTTCAATGTTTCTACTCTGAACATCCCACTGAGTCCTCTCCTTTCAATGTTTCTACTCTGAACATCCCACTGAGTCCTCTCCTTTGAAACAATGTTTCTACTCCTGAAACATCGCACTGAGTCCTCTCCTTTCAATGTTTCTACTTTCTGACTTGAACATCCCACTGAGTCCTCTCCTTTCAATGTTTCTACTCTGAAACATTCCACTGAGTCCTGTCCTTTCAATGTTTTGCTCTGAAACATCCCACTGAGTCTTCCTCTCCTTTCAATGAGTTTCTTTCAACTCTGAAACATCCTACTGAGTCCTCTCTTTCAATGTTTCTACTTGAAACATCCCACTGAGTTCCTTCTCCTTTCAATGTTTCTATTTCTGAAACATCCACTGAGTCTCCTTTCAATGTTTGACGGAAACATCCCACTGAGTCCCTCTCCTTTCAATAATGTTTCTACTCTGGAAACATCCCACTGAGTCTCCTCTCTTTTCAATGTTTCTACTCAAGAAACATCGCACTGAGTCCTTCTCCTTTCAATGTTTTTACTCTGAACATCCCACTGAGTCTCCTCTTTCAATGTTTTTACTTGAAATATCGACTGAGTCCTTCTCAATGTTTATACTTGAAATATCCTACTGAGTTCCTCTCTCAATGTTTCACTCTGAAACATCCTACTGAGTCTCCTTTCAATATGTCTACTTGAAACATCCCACTGAGTCCTCTCCTTTCAATGTTTCTACTTGAAACATCCACTGAGTCCTTTTGAATGTTTACTGAACATCCCACTGAGTCCTTCTCAATTTCTACTCTGAAACATCCCACTGAGTCCTTCCCTTTCAATGTTTCTACACTGAAACATTCTACTGAGTCTCGTCCTTTTCGGTCGTTTCTGCATTTGAAACATCCTGATTTATCTCTTTCAATGTTTTTACTAATATCCTAATTGAGTCCTTCTTTCAATGCTTTACTGAAACATCCCACTGAGTCTCCCTCTTTTCAATGTTTCTACTTGAAACATCCTAATTGAGTCCTTCTCCTTTCAATGTTTCTACTTGAAACATCGCACTGAGTCTTCTCCTTTTCAATGTTTATACTCTGAAACATCCCACTGAGTCCTCTCCTTTCAATGTTTACTCTGAAACATCACTGGAGATCCTCTCCTTTCCAATGTTTCTACTCTGAAACATCAATTAGTCCTCTCCTTTCAATGTTTATACTCTGAAACATCCCACTGAGTCCTCTCCTTTCAATGTTTCTACTCTGAAACATCCCACTGAGTCCTCTCCTTTCAATGTTTCTACTCTGAAACATCCCACTGAGTCCTCTCCTTTCAATGTTTCTACTCTGAAACATTCCACTGAGTCCTCTCCTTTCAATGTTTCTACTCTGAAACATCCCACTGAGTCCTCTCCTTTCAATGTTTCTACTCTGAAACATCCCACTGAGTCTCTTCCTTTCAATGTTTCTACTCTGAAACATCCCACTGAGTCCTCTCCTTTCAATGTTTCTACTCTGAAACATCCCCACTGAGTCCTGTCCTTTCAATGTTTCTACTCTGAAACATCACTGACTCTGAAATATCCTCCTCTCCTTTCAATGTTTCTACTCTGAAACATCCCACTGAGTCCTCTCTTTCAATGTTTCTACTCTGAAACATCCCACTGAGTCCTCTCCTTTCAATGTTTCTGCTCTGAAACATCCCACTGAGTCCTCTCCTGAACATCCAACTGAGTTTTCAATGTTTCTACTCTGAAACATCCACTGAATCCTCTCCTTTCAATGTTCAATCTACTCTGAAACATCCCACTGAGTCTCTCCTTTCAATGTTTCTACTCTGAAACATCCCACTGAGTCCTCTCCTTTCAATGTTTCTACTCTGAACATCGCACTGAGTCCTCTCCTTTCAATGTTTCTACTTTGAAACATCCCACTGAGTCCTCTCCTTTCAATGTTTCTCTCTGAAACATCGCACTGAGTCCTCTCCTTTCAACAATGTTTCTTTATACTCTGAAACATCCCACTGAGTCCCTCTCCTTTCAATGTTTCTACTCTGAAACATCCCACTGAGTCCTCTCCTTTTCAATGTTTCTCTGAAACCCACTGAGTCCTCTCCTTTCAATGTTATACTCTGAAACATCGCACTGAGTCCTCTCCTTTCAATGTTTCTACTCTGAAACATCCCACTGAGTTCTCTCCTTTCAATGTTTCTGAACATCCTACTGAGTCTCCTCTCCTTTCAACATCTGAAACATCCCACTGAGTCTCTCCTTTTCAATGTCTCTGAAACATCCCACTGAGTCCTGTCTTTCAATGTTTCTGCTCTGAGCATCCCACTGAGTCCTCTCCTTTCAATGTTTCTACTCTGAAACATCCCTGTCCCACTGTCCTCTCCTTTCAATGTTTCTACTCTGAAACATCCTACTGAGTCCTGTCCTTTCAATGTTTCTACTCTGAAACATCCACTGAGTCCTCTCTTTCAATGTTTCTACTCTGAAACATCCCACTGAGTCCTCTCCTTTCAATGTTTCTACTCTGAAACATCCCACTGAGTCCTCTCCTTTCAATGTTTCTACTCTGAAACATCCCACTGAGTCCTCTCCTTTCAATGTTTCTACTCTGAAACATCTCCACTGAGTCCTCTCCTTTCAATGTTTCTACTCTGAAACATCCCACTGAGTCCTCTCCCCTTTCAATGTGACATCCCACTGAGTCCTCTCCTTTCAATGTTTCTACTCTGAAATATCCCACTGAATCCTCTCCTTTCAATGTTTCTACTCAGCACTGAGTCCTCTCCTTTCAATGTTTCTACTCTGAAACATCCCACTGAGTCCTCTCCTTTCAATGTTTCTACTCTGGAAACATCAGCACTGAGTCCTCTCCTCTTTCCAATGTTTTACTCTGAAACATCCCACTGAGTCCTCTCCTTTCAATGTTTCTACTCTGAAACATCCCACTGAGTCCTCTCCTTTCAATGTTTCTACTCTGAAACATCCCACTGAGATCCTCTCCTTTCAATGTTTCTACTCTGAAACATCCCACTGACATCCTCTCCTTTCAATGTTTCTGAACATCTGACTTGAGTCCTCTCCTTTCAATGTTTCTCTGAAACATCGCACTGAGTCCTCTCCCCTTTCAATGTTTCTACTCTGAAACATCCCACTGAGTCCTCTCCTTTCAATGAAACATTGAGTCTCTTTCTACTCTGAAACATCCCACTGAGTCCTCTCCTTTCAATGTTTTCTCTGAAATACTACTGAGTCCTCTCCTTTCAAACATCCCACTGAGTCCTCTCTTTCAATGTTTCTACTGAAAACATCCCACTGAATCCTCTCCTTTCAATGTTTCTACTCTGAAACATCCCACTGAGTCCCTCTCCTTTCAATGTTTTCTACTCTGAAACATCCCACTGAGTCCCTCTCCTTTCAATATGTCTACTCTGAACATCCCACTGAGTCCTCTCCTTTCAATGTTTCTACTCTGGAACATCCCACTGAGTCCTCTCCTTTCAATGTTTCTACTCTGAAACATCCCACTGAGTCCTGTCCTTTCAATGTTTCTACTATGAAACATCCCACTGAGTCCTCTCCTTTCAATGTTTCTACTCTGAAACATCCCTGAGTCCTCTCCTTTCAATGTTTCTACTCTGAAACATCCACTGAGTCCTCTCCTTTCCAATATGTCTACTCTGAAACATCCACTGAGTCCTCTCCTTTCAATGTTTCTCTCTGAAACATCGCACTGAGTCCTCTCCTTTCAATGTTTATACTCTGAAACATCCCACTGAGTCCGTCTCTCCTTTCAACAATGTTTCTACTCTGAAACATCCCACTGAGTCCTGTCCTTTCAATGTTTCTACTCTGAAACATCCCACTGAGTCCTCTCCTTTCAACGTGACATCTCACTGAGTCCTCTCCTTTCAATGAAACATCCCACTGAGTCCTCTCCTTTCAATGTTTCTACTCTGAACATCCCACTGAGTCCTCTCCTTTCAATGTTTCTGCTCTGAAACATCCCACTGAGTCCTCTCCTTTCAATGTTTCTACTCTGAAACATCCCATTGAGTCCTCTCCTTTCAATGTGACATCCCACTGAGTCCTCTCCTTTCAATGTTTCTACTCTGAAACATCCCACTGAGTCCTCTCCTTTCAATGTTTCTACTCTGAAACATCCACTGAGTCCTCTCCTTTCAATGTTTCTACTCTGAAACATCCCACTGAGTCCTCTCCTTTCAATGTTTCTACTCTGAAACATCCCACGGAGTCCTCTCCTTTCAATGTTTATACTCTGAAACATCCCACTGAGTCCTCTCCTTTCAATGTTTCTACTCTGAAACATGAAACCCACTGAGTCCTCTCCTTTCAATGTTTCTACTCTGAAACATCCCACTGAGTCCTCTCCTTTCAATGTTTCTACTCTGAAACATCCCACTGAGTCCTCTCCTTTCAATGTTTCTACTCTGAAACATCCCACTGAGTCCTCTCCTTTCAATGTTTATACTCTGAAACATCCCACTGAGTCCTCTCCTTTCAATGTTTCTACTCTGAAACATCCCACTGAGTCCTCTCCTTTCAATGTTTCTACTCTGAAACATCCCACTGAGTCCTCTCCTTTCAATGTTTCTACTCTGAAACATCGCACTGAGTCCTCTCCTTTCAATGTTTCTACTCTGAAACATCCCACTGAGTCCTCTCCTTTCAATGTTGTTCCTCTCCTCCCCTAGCGGACCTGGAGAAGATGTGTAGTCTGGAGAGGATCTCCTTCCTCCAGGAGAAGCTGCAGGACATCAGGAACCACTACCTGTCTCTCAAGTCTGAGGTGGCATCCATCGACAGACGGCGCAAACGCATCAAGAAGAAAGAGAGAGAGAGTGAGTCATCATAATCGACAGTTTATTTGCTACCAGAGCTGTTATGGTAAACACAATAAAAAGAGAGAGGAAGAAATGTAGTTTCTAACCCTGTAGTACTGTAGTGCTGGAGACTGAGACCATCCTTATAGTACTGTAGTACTGTAGCTGGAGACCAAGACAATCCCTGTAGTACTGTAGTACTGTAGCTGGAGACCGAGACAATCCCTGTAGTACTGTAGTACTGTAGCTGGAGACCAAGACCATCCCTGTAGTACTGTAGCTGGAGACCGAGACCATCCCTGTAGTACTGTAGTACTGTAGCTGGAGACCAAGACAATCCCTGTAGTACTGTAGTACGGTAGCTGGAGACCAAGACAATCCCTGTAGTACTGTAGTACTGTAGCTGGAGACCAAGACAATCCCTGTAGTACTGTAGTACTGTAGCTGGAGACCAAGGCAATCCCTGTAGTACTGTAGTACTGTAGCTGGAGACCAAGACAATCCCTGTAGTACTGTAGTACTGTAGCTGGAGACCAAGGCAATCCCTGTAGTACTGTAGTACTGTAGCTGGAGACCGAGACCATCCCTGTAGTACTGTAGTACTGTAGCTGGAGACCGAGACCATCCCTGTAGTACTGTAGTACTGTAGCTGGAGACCGAGACAATCCCTGTAGTACTGTAGTACTGTAGCTGGAGACCAAGACAATCCCTGTAGTACTTTAGTACTGTAGCTGGAGACCGAGACAATCCCTGTAGTACTGTAGCTGGAGACCGAGACCATCCCTGTAGTACTGTAGCTGGAGACCAAGACAATCCCTGTAGTACTGTAGTACTGTAGCTAGAGACCAAGACAATCCCTGTAGTACTTTAGTACTGTAGCTAGAGACCAAGACAATCCCTGTAGTACTTTAGTACTGTAGCTGGAGACCGAGACCATCCCTGTCGTACTGTAGCTGGAGACAGAGACAATCCCTGTAGTACTGTAGCTGGAGACCGAGACCATCCCTGTAGTACTGTAGCTGGAGACCAAGACAATCCCTGTAGTACTGTAGCTGGAGACCGAGACAATCACTGTTGTACTGTAGTACTGTAGCTAGAGACCAAGACAATCCCTGTAGTACTGTAGCTGGAATACCTAGGATAGGATAAGTAATCCTTCTCACCCCCCTTTAAGATTTAGATGCACTATTGTAAAGTGACTGTTCTACTGGATGTCATAAGGTGAATGCACCAATTTGTAAGTCGCTCTGGATAAGAGCGTCTGCTAAATGACTTAAATGTAAATGTAAATGTAATGAGACCAAGACAATCCCTGTAGTACTGTACTACTGTAGCTAGAGACCAAGACAATCCCTGTAGTACTGTAGCTGGAGACCAAGACAATCCCTGTAGTACTGTAGCTGGAGACCAAGACAGTAGTACTGTACTACTGTAGCTAGAGACCAAGACAATCCCCTGTAGTACTGTAGTTGGAGCCCAAGACAATCCCTGTAGTACCGTAGTACTGGAGCTGGAGACCAAGATAATCCCTGTAGTACTGTCGCTAGAGACCAAGACAATCCCTGTAGTACTGTAGCTGGAGACTGAGACAATCCCTGTAGTACTGTAGTACTGTAGCTGGAGACCAAGACAATCCCTGTAGTACTGTACTACTGTAGCTGGAGACCAAGACAATCCCTGTAGTACTGTAGCTGGAAACCAAGACAATCCCTGTAGTACTGTACTACTGTAGCTGGAGACCAAGACAATCCCTGTAGTACTGTAGCTGGAAACCAAGACAATCCCTGTAGTACTGTTGCTGGAGACCGAGACAATCCCTGTTGTACTGTATCCTGTCTGAGGACTGTAGATTGATTGATAATGCTCTAGTGTATGTTGAAATAGACCAGACTTGTTCCCCAAGCTTGGATGATCTGGTAACAACAAAGTAACAACCACCAGTATTTGAGTAAAGCCACAGTGTCTATGTATGCGTATGCTCAGCACTATACACGTCAGCTACTACAGAGTCTGAAATGACTGCAACACTTAACAAAGAGCTGCAGTTAGTTTCAGAGTGGGTGGCAAGGAATAAATTACTAATAAACATTTGAATAAAGTATTGTTTTTTTATACAAATCATTCACTAAACCTTAAACCTGAAATAAATCCTGCACTAAATAATGTGCAAATAGAGCAAGTTGAGGTGACTAAACTGCTTGGCGTAACCCTGGATTGTAAAACTGTCATGGTCAAAACATAATGATACAACAGTAGTGTCATGACGTTTGCTGAGATGGGGAGAAGTCTGTCCATAATAAAGTCTTGTTTTTGTGAGAGGTATTGACATGTTGAATGCATCCAATTGGCGTCGTTGTCCCCACAGTGACCGTACGTACATAACCCAACCAGAAGCCATGGATTACAGGCAACATCCACACTGAGCTCAAGGATAGAGCTGCCGCTTTCAAGGAGCGGGACCCTAACCCGGAAGCTTATAAGAAATCCTGCTATGCCCTGTTACGAACCATCAAACAGGCAAAGCGTCAATACAGGACTAAGATTGAATCATACTACACCGACTCTGACGGTCTTCGGATGTGGCAGGGCTTGAAAACTATTACAGACTACAAAGGGAAGCACAGCCGAGCGCTGCCCAGTGACACAAGCCTACTGGATGAACTAAACTACTTCTATGCTCGCTTTGAGGCAAATAAACTGAAACATGCAAGAGAGCACCAGCTGTTCCGGGAAGATTGTGTGATCACGCTCTCCACAGCCAATGTGAGTAAGACCTTTAAACAGGTCATCATTCTGGATCCTGGGGTTCATGCTCAGTCCCCTCCTGTACTCCCTGTTCACTCATGACTGTGTGGCCAAGCATGACTCCAACACTGTCATTAAGTTTGCTGACGACACAACAGTGGTAGAGCTGATCACTGACAACGATGAGACAGCCTATAGGGAGGAGGTCAGAGACCTGGTGGTAGGCCTGATCACCGACAACGATGAGACAGACTATAGGGAGCCAATAGGGAAGAGGTCAGAGACCTGGTGGTAGGCCTGATCACCGACAACGATGAGACAGACTATAGGGAGGAGGTCAGAGACCTGGTGGTAGGCCTGATCACTGACAACGATGAGACAGACTATAGGGAGCCTATAGGGAGGAGGTCAGAGACCTGGTGGTAGGCCTGATCACTGACAACGATGAGACAGCCAATAGGGAGGAGGTCAGAGACCTGGTGGTAGGCCTGATCACTGACAACGATGAGACAGACTATAGGGAGCCTATAGGGAGGAGGTCAGAGACCTGGTGGTAGGCCTGATCACTGACAACGATGAGACAGCCAATAGGGAGGAGGTCAGAGACCTGGTGGTAGGCCTGATCACTGACAACGATGAGACAGACTATAGGGAGCCTATAGGGAGGAGGTCAGAGACCTGGTGGTAGGCTTGATCACTGACAACGATGAGACAGCCTATAGGGAGCCTATAGGGAGGAGGTCAGAGACCTGGTGGTAGGCCTGATCACTGACAACGATGAGACAGACTATAGGGAGCCTATAGGGAAGAGGTCAGAGACCTGGTGGTAGGCCTGATCACCAACAATGATGACACAGACTATAGGGAAGAGGTCAGAGACCTGGTGGTAGGCCTGATCACCAACAATGATGACACAGACTATAGGGAAGAGGTCAGAGACCTGGTGGTAGGCCTGATCACCGACAGTGATGAGACAGCCTATAGGGAGGTCAGAGACCTGGCAGTGTGGTGCCAGGACAAGAACCTCTCCCTCAATGTAATCAAGACAAAGGAGATGGACTACAGGAAAAAGAGGCCGAGCACGCCCCCATTCTCATCGACCGGGCTGCAGTGGAGCAGGTTGAAAGCTTCAAGTTCCTTGGTGTCCACATCCCAACAAACTAACATGGTCCAAACACACCAAGACAGTCGTGAAGAGGGCACGACAAAACCTATTCCCCCTCAGGAGGCTGACAAGATTTGGCATGGGTCCTGAGATCCTCAAACGGTTTTACAGCTGCACCATCGAGATCATCCTGACTGGTTGCATCACTGCCTGGTATGGCAGCTGCTCGGTCTCAGACCTCTATACCAGGCGGTGTCAGAGGAAGGCCCTCAAAATGGTCAAAGACTCCAGCCACCCTAGTCATAGACTCTTCTCTCTGCTATCACACGGCAAGTGGTACCGGAGCGCCAAGTCTAGGTCCAAGAGGTTTCTTAACAGCTTCTACCCCCCAAGCCATAAGACTCCTGGACATCTCATCAAAGGGCTACCCAGACTATTTGCATTGCCCCCCTCCCCCTCTTTTACACCGCTGATACTCTCTATTGTTATCATCTATGCATAGTCACTTTAACTCTACCTACATGTACATATTACCTCAACTAACCAGCACATTGACTCTGTACCGGTACCCCCCTGTATATAGCCTCCACATTGACTCTGTACCGGTACCCCCCTGTATATAGCCTCCACATTGACTCTGTACCGGTACCCCTCTGTATATAGCCTCCACATTGACTCTGTACCGGTACCCCCTGTATATAGCCTCCACATTGACTCTGTACCGGTGCCCCCTGTATATAGCCTCCACATTGACTCTGTACCGGTACCCCCTGTATATAGCCTCCACATTGACTCTGTACCGGTACCCCCTGTATATAGCCTCCACATTGACTCTGTACCGGTACCCCCTGTATATAGCCTCCACATTGACTCTGTACCGGTACCCCTGTATATAGCCTCCACATTGACTCTGTACCGGTACCCCTGTATATAGCCTCCACATTGACTCTGTACCGGTACTCCTGTATATAGCCTCCACATTGACTCTGTACCGGTACCCCTGTATATAGCCTCCACATTGACTCTGTACCGGTACCCCCTGTATATAGCCTCCACATTGTCTCTGTACCGGTACCCCCTGTATATAGCCTCCACATTGACTCTGTACCGGTACCCCCTGTATATAGCCTCCACATTGACTCTGTACCGGTACCCCCTGTATATAGCCTCCACATTGACTCTGTACCGGTACCCCTCTGTATATAGCCTCCACATTGACTCTGTACCGGTACCCCCTGTATATAGCCTCCACATTGACTCTGTACCGGTACCCCTGTATATAGCCTCCACATTGACTCTGTACCAGTACCCCCTGTATATAGCCTCCACATTGACTCTGTACCGGTACCCCCTGTATATAGCCTCCACATTGACTCTGTACCGGTACCCCCTGTATATTGTCTCGCTATTGTTATTTTACTGCTGCTCATTAATTACTTGTTACTTTTATTTCTTATTCTTATCTGGTTTTTTTTTTTAAACAGTATTGTTGGTTAGTGGCTCGTAAGTAAAGCATTTTCACTGTAAGGTCTTCTTCACCTGTTGTATTCAGCGCATGTGACTAATAAAATTTGATTTGATATCTTTGTAGAAAAGTTTACGAATTAGCCTCCTTCTGTACACATATGGGCATATCTTTATCTCTGGTCTTTCTAGGGCCTTCTCTTCCTTAATATTATTTTATTTATTATATATTTATTATTTTATATATTATATTATGTTAATATCATACATTGGACACCTCAGCCCTTTAGGTCTATACATGCATTGTCCTGATGCATTTAGTGCTCAAATCTCCTACAGCTGAACCACGAGGTGGACAATTACTGTTTTAGGAAAGTACAAACCAATAAAACAATAGACTATGAAGTTTTGGATATGCTACACATCGAAACACAACAAATTGGGCTTTAGTCATTTGTTCTAGACCGTTTTAAGGACTCATGTGGATCATTTGGCCAATATGGCTTGTTTATTGATGGTGCTGGCAGCGACCAGTCTGAGGCTTTTTCTCTCTTTACACTCTTGGATCGGAACGGGTCTGAATGGACATGAGGACTTCTAAGCTACAGACTTCTAAGCTACAGACTTCTAAGCTACAGACTTCTAAGCTACAGACTTCTAAGCCACATATTTCTAAACCACAGACTTCTAAACTAAAGACTTCTAAGCTAAAGACTTCTAAGCTAAAGACTTCTAAGCTACAGACTTCTAAGCAACAGACTTCTAAGCCACATATTTCTAAACCACAGACTTCTAAACTAAAGACTTCTAAGCTAAAGACTTCTAAGCTAAAGACTTCTAAGCTACAGACTTCTAAGCAACAGACTTCTAAGCAACAGACTTCTCAGCTACAGACTTCTAAGCCACAGACTTCTACTCCACTTCTGCTCCATCTGACCACCATGTTGTTTCTGCATCATCTGACCACCATGTTGTTTCTGCATCATCTGACCACCATGTTGTTTCTGCATCATCTGACCACCATGTTGTTTCTGACCACCATGTTGTTTCTGCTCCATCTGACCACCATGTTGTTTCTGACCACCATGTTGTTTCTCCTCCATCTGACCACCATGTTGTTTCTGACCACCATGTTGTTTCTGCTTCATCTGACCACCATGTTGTTTCTGCATCATCTGACCACCATGTTGTTTCTGCATCATCTGACCACCATGTTGTTTCTCCTCCATCTGACCACCATGTTGTTTCTGCTCCATCTGACCACCATGTTGTTTCTCCTCCATCTGACCACCATGTTGTTTCTGCTCCATCTGACCACCATGTTGTTTCTCCTCCATCTGACCACCATGTTGTTTCTGACCACCATGTTTCTGCATCATCTGACCACCATGTTGTTCCTGCTCCATCTGACCACCATGTTGTTTCTGCTCCATCTGACCACCATGTTGTTTCTGCTCCATCTGACCACCATGTTGTTTCTCCTCCATCTGACCACCATGTTGTTTCTGCTCCATCTGACCACCATGTTGTTTCTCCTCCATCTGACCACCATGTTGTTTCTGACCACCATGTTTCTGCATCATCTGACCACCATGTTGTTCCTGCTCCATCTGACCACCATGTTGTTTCTGCTCCATCTGACCACCATGTTGTTTCTGCTCCATCTGACCACCATGTTGTTTCTGCTCCATCTGACCACCATGTTGTTTCTGCTCCATCTGACCACCATGTTGTTTCTGCTCCATCTGACCACCATGTTGTTTCTGCTCCATCTGACCACCATGTTGTTTCTCCTCCATCTGACCACCATGTTGTTTCTGCTCCATCTGACCACCATGTTGTTTCTGACCACCATGTTGTTTCTCCTCCATCTGTCCACCATGTTGTTTCTGACCACCATGTTGTTTCTCCTCCATCTGACCACCATGTTGTTTCTGCTCCATCTGACCACCATGTTGTTTCTCCTCCATCTGACCAGCATGTTGTTTCTGCATCATCTGACCAGCATGTTGTTTCTGCTCCATCTGACCACCATGTTGTTTCTGACCACCATGTTGTTTCTCCTCCATCTGACCACCATGTTGTTTCTCCTCCATCTGACCACCATGTTGTTTCTGACCACCATGTTGTTTCTGCATCATCTGACCACCATGTTGTTTCTCCTCCATCTGACCACCATGTTGTTTCTCCTCCATCTGACCACCATGTTGTTTCTGACCACCATGTTGTTTCTGACCACCATGTTGTTTCTCCTCCATCTGACCACCATGTTGTTTCTGCTCCATCTGACCACCATGTTGTTTCTCCTCCATCTGACCACCATGTTGTTTCTGACCACCATGTTGTTTCTCCTCCATCTGACCACCATGTTGTTTCTGACCACCATGTTGTTTCTGACCACCATGTTGTTTCTGACCACCATGTTGTTTCTGACCACCATGTTGTTTCTGACCACCATGTTGTTTCTGACCACCATGTTGTTTCTGCTCCATCTGACCACCATGTTGTTTCTGCATCATCTGACCACCATGTTGTTTCTGCATCATCTGACCACCATGTTGTTTCTGCTCCATCTGACCACCATGTTGTTTCTGCATCATCTGACCACCATGTTGTTTCTCCTCCATCTGACCACCATGTTGTTTCTCCTCCATCTGTCCACCATGTTGTTTCTGCATCATCTGACCACCATGTTGTTTCTCCTCCATCTGACCACCATGTTGTTTCTCCTCCATCTGACCACCATGTTGTTTCTACTCCATCTGACCACCATGTTGTTTCTCCTCCATCTGACCACCATGTTGTTTCTGACCACCATGTTGTTTCTCCTCCATCTGACCACCATGTTGTTTCTGACCACCATGTTGTTCCTGCTCCATCTGACCACCATGTTGTTTCTGCTCCATCTGACCACCATGTTGTTTCTGACCACCATTTTGTTTCTGACCACCATGTTGTTTCTGCATCATCTGACCACCATGTTGTTTCTGCATCATCTGACCACCATGTTGTTTCTGCATCATCTGACCACCATGTTGTTTCTCCTCCATCTGACCACCATGTTGTTTCTGACCACCATGTTGTTTCTGACCACCATGTTTCTGCATCATCTGACCACCATGTTGTTTCTGCTCCATCTGACCACCATGTTGTTTCTGCTCCATCTGACCACCATGTTGTTTCTCCTCCATCTGACCACCATGTTGTTTCTGCTCCATCTGACCACCATGTTGTTTCTCCTCCATCTGACCACCATGTTGTTTCTGCTCCATCTGACCACCATGTTGTTTCTGACCACCATGTTGTTTCTGCTCCATCTGACCACCATGTTGTTTCTGACCACCATGTTGTTTCTGACCACCATGTTGTTTCTCCTCCATCTGACCACCATGTTGTTTCTCCTCCATCTGACCACCATGTTGTTTCTGACCACCATGTTGTTTCTCCTCCATCTGACCACCATGTTGTTTCTGCTCCATCTGACCACCATGTTGTTTCTCCTCCATCTGACCAGCATGTTGTTTCTGCATCATCTGACCACCATGTTGTTTCTCCTCCATCTGACCACCATGTTGTTTCTCCTCCATCTGACCACCATGTTGTTTCTGACCACCATGTTGTTTCTCCTCCATCTGACCACCATGTTGTTTCTGCTCCATCTGACCACCATGTTGTTTCTCCTCCATCTGACCACCATGTTGTTTCTGCTCCATCTGACCACCATGTTGTTTCTCCTCCATCTGTCCACCATGTTGTTTCTGCATCATCTGACCACCATGTTGTTTCTCCTCCATCTGACCACCATGTTGTTTCTCCTCCATCTGACCACCATGTTGTTTCTGACCACCATGTTGTTTCTCCTCCATCTGACCACCATGTTGTTTCTGCTCCATCTGACCACCATGTTGTTTCTCCTCCGTCTGACCACCATGTTGTTTCTGACCACCATGTTGTTTCTGCATCATCTGACCACCATGTTGTTTCTCCTCCATCTGACCACCATGTTGTTTCTCCTCCATCTGACCACCATGTTGTTTCTGACCACCATGTTGTTTCTACTCCATCTGACCACCATGTTGTTTCTGACCACCATGTTGTTTCTCCTCCATCTAACCACCATGTTGTTTCTGCTCCATCTGACCACCATGTTGTTTCTGACCACCATGTTGTTTCTGACCACCATGTTGTTTCTGCATCATCTGACCACCATGTTGTTTCTGACCACCATGTTGTTTCTGCATCATCTGACCACCATGTTGTTTCTGACCACCATGTTGTTTCTGCATCATCTGACCACCATGTTGTTTCTGCATCATCTGACCACCATGTTGTTTCTGACCACCATGTTGTTTCTGCTCCATCTGACCACCATGTTGTTGCTGCTCCATCTGACCACCATGTTGTTTCTGACCACCATGTTGTTTCTCCTCCATCTGACCACCATGTTGTTTCTGACCACCATGTTGTTTCTACTCCATCTGACCACCATGTTGTTTCTGACCACCATGTTGTTTCTGCATCATCTGACCACCATGTTGTTTCTGCATCATCTGACCACCATGTTGTTTCTGCATCATCTGACCACCATGTTGTTTCTCCTCCATCTGACCACCATGTTGTTTCTGACCACCATGTTGTTTCTGACCACCATGTTTCTGCATCATCTGACCACCATGTTGTTCCTGCTCCATCTGACCACCATGTTGTTTCTGCTCCATCTGACCACCATGTTGTTTCTGACCACCATGTTGTTTCTGACCACCATGTTGTTTCTGACCACCATGTTGTTTCTGACCACCATGTTGTTTCTGACCACCATGTTTCTGCATCATCTGACCACCATGTTGTTTCTGCTCCATCTGACCACCATGTTGTTTCTGCTCCATCTGACCACCATGTTGTTTCTGCTCCATCTGACCACCATGTTGTTTCTGCTCCATCTGACCACCATGTTGTTTCTGACCACCATGTTGTTTCTCCTCCATCTGTCCACCATGTTGTTTCTGCTCCATCTGACCACCATGTTGTTTCTGCTCCATCTGACCACCATGTTGTTTCTCCTCCATCTGACCACCATGTTGTTTCTCCTCCATCTGACCACCATGTTGTTTCTGACCACCATGTTGTTTCTCCTCCATCTGTCCACCATGTTGTTTCTGCTCCATCTGACCACCATGTTGTTTCTGCTCCATCTGACCACCATGTTGTTTCTCCTCCATCTGACCACCATGTTGTTTCTGCTCCATCTGACCACCATGTTGTTTCTGACCACCATGTTGTTTCTCCTCCATCTGTCCACCATGTTGTTTCTCCTCCATCTGACCACCATGTTGTTTCTCCTCCATCTGACCACCATGTTGTTTCTCCTCCATCTGACCACCATGTTGTTTCTGACCACCATGTTGTTTCTCCTCCATCTGACCACCATGTTGTTTCTGCATCATCTGACCACCATGTTGTTTCTGCATCATCTGACCACCATGTTGTTTCTCCTCCATCTGACCACCATGTTGTTTCTGACCACCATGTTGTTTCTGACCACCATGTTTCTGCATCATCTGACCACCATGTTGTTCCTGCTCCATCTGACCACCATGTTGTTTCTGCTCCATCTGACCACCATGTTGTTTCTGACCACCATGTTGTTTCTGACCACCATGTTGTTTCTGACCACCATGTTGTTTCTGACCACCATGTTGTTTCTGACCACCATGTTTCTGCATCATCTGACCACCATGTTGTTTCTGCTCCATCTGACCACCATGTTGTTTCTGCTCCATCTGACCACCATGTTGTTTCTCCTCCATCTGACCACCATGTTGTTTCTGCTCCATCTGACCACCATGTTGTTTCTGACCACCATGTTGTTTCTCCTCCATCTGTCCACCATGTTGTTTCTGCTCCATCTGACCACCATGTTGTTTCTGCTCCATCTGACCACCATGTTGTTTCTCCTCCATCTGACCACCATGTTGTTTCTGCTCCATCTGACCACCATGTTGTTTCTGACCACCATGTTGTTTCTCCTCCATCTGTCCACCATGTTGTTTCTCCTCCATCTGACCACCATGTTGTTTCTCCTCCATCTGACCACCATGTTGTTTCTGACCACCATGTTGTTTCTGCATCATCTGACCACCATGTTGTTTCTGACCACCATGTTGTTTCTGCATCATCTGACCACCATGTTGTTTCTGCATCATCTGACCACCATGTTGTTTCTGCATCATCTGACCACCATGTTGTTTCTCCTCCATCTGACCACCATGTTGTTTCTGACCACCATGTTGTTTCTGACCACCATGTTGTTTCTGCTCCATCTGACCACCATGTTGTTTCTGACCACCATGTTGTTTCTGACCACCATGTTTCTGCATCATCTGACCACCATGTTGTTCCTGCTCCATCTGACCACCATGTTGTTTCTGCTCCATCTGACCACCATGTTGTTTCTCCTCCATCTGACCACCATGTTGTTTCTGCTCCATCTGACCACCATGTTGTTTCTGACCACCATGTTGTTTCTCCTCCATCTGACCACCATGTTGTTTCTGCTCCATCTGACCACCATGTTGTTTCTGACCACCATGTTGTTTCTCCTCCATCTGTCCACCATGTTGTTTCTGCATCATCTGACCACCATGTTGTTTCTGACCACCATGTTGTTTCTCCTCCATCTGTCCACCATGTTGTTTCTCCTCCATCTGACCACCATGTTGTTTCTGACCACCATGTTGTTTCTCCTCCATCTGACCACCATGTTGTTTCTCCTCCATCTGACCACCATGTTGTTTCTGCTCCATCTGACCACCATGTTGTTTCTCCTCCATCTGACCAGCATGTTGTTTCTGCATCATCTGACCACCATGTTGTTTCTGCTCCATCTGACCACCATGTTGTTTCTACTCCATCTGACCACCATGTTGTTTCTGACCACCATGTTGTTTCTGCATCATCTGACCACCATGTTGTTTCTGCATCATCTGACCACCATGTTGTTTCTCCTCCATCTGACCACCATGTTGTTTCTGACCACCATGTTGTTTCTGACCACCATGTTTCTGCATCATCTGACCACCATGTTGTTCCTGCTCCATCTGACCACCATGTTGTTTCTGCTCCATCTGACCACCATGTTGTTTCTGACCACCATTTTGTTTCTGACCACCATGTTTCTGCATCATCTGACCACCATGTTGTTTCTGCTCCATCTGACCACCATGTTGTTTCTCCTCCATCTGACCACCATGTTGTCCTTCTCCTCCATCTGACCACCATGTTGTTTCTCCTTTCATGTTGCTCCATCTGACCACCATGTTGTTTCTGACCACCATGTTGTTCTCTCCTCCATCTGACCACCATGTTGTTTCTCCTCCATCTGACCACCATGTTGTTTCTGACCACCATGTTGTTTCTCCTCCATCTGACCACCCTCCATCTGACCACCATGTTGTTTCTCCTCCATCTGACCACCATGTTGTTTCTCCTCCATCTGACCACCATGTTGTTTCTGACCACCATCATCTGACCACCATGTTGTTTCTCCTCCATCTGACCACCATGTTGTTTCTGCTCCATCTGACCACCATGTTGTTTCTCCTCCATCTGACCAGCATGTTGTTTCATGTTGTTTCTCCTCATCATCTGACCACCATGTTGTTTCTCCTCCATCTGACCACCATGTTGTTTCTCCTCCATCTGACCACCATGTTGTTTCTGACCACCATGTTGTTCTGACCACCATGTTGTTTCTCATCCATCTGACCATCTGACCACCATGTTGTTTCTGCATCCATCTGACCACCATGTTGTTTCTCCTCATCTGACCACCATGTTGTTTCTGCATCACCACCATGTTGTTTCTGCTCCATCTGACCACCATGTTGTTTCCTCCTGACCACCATGACCACCATGTTGTTTCTCCTCCATCTGACCACCATGTTGTTTCTGCTCCATCTGACCACCATGTTGTTTCTCCTCCATCTGATCATCTGACCACCATGTTGTTTCTGACCACCCTCCATCTGACCACCATGTTGTTTCTCCATCTGACCACCATGTTGTTTCTGACCACCATGTTGTTTCTGACCACCATGTTGTTCTGACCACCATGTTGTTTCTGCTCCATCTGACCACCATGTTGTTTCTCCTCCATCTGACCACCATCTGACCACCATGTTGACCACCATGTTGTTTCTCCATGTTGTTTCTGCATCTGACCACCATGTTGTTTCTGACCACCATGTTGTTTCTGCTCCATCTGACCACCATGTTGTTTCTGTCCATCTGACCACCATGTTGTTTCCTCCATCTGACCACCATGTTGTCTTCTGACCACCTCCATCTGACCACCATGTTGTTTCTGCTCCATCTGACCACCATGTTGTTTCTGACCTCCATCTGACCACCATGTTGTTTCTCCTGACCACCATGTTGTTTTCCTCCATCTGACCACCATGTTGTTTCTGCTCATCTGACCACCATGTTGTTTCTGACCACCATGTTGTTTCTCCTCCATCTGACCACCATGTTGTTTCTCCTCCATCTGACCACCATGTTGTCTTCTGACCACCATGTTGTTTCTTCCATCTGACCACCATGTTGTTTCTGCTCCATCTGACCACCATGTTGTTTCTGACCACCATGTTGTTTCTCCTCCATCTGACCACCATGTTGTTTCTGACCACCATGTTGTTTCTGCCTCCATCTGACCACCATGTTGTTTCTGCATCCATCTGACCACCATGTTGTTTCTGTCCATCTGACCACCATGTTGTTTCTCCTCCATCTGACCACCATGTTGTTTCTGACCACCATGTTGTTTCTGACCACCATGTTGTTTCTGCTCCATCTGACCACCATGTTGTTTCTGACCACCTCCATCTGACCACCATGTTGTTTCTGACCACCATGTTGTTTCTGACCACCATGTTGTTTCTGACCACCATGTTGTTTCTGACCACCATGTTGTTTCTGACCACCTCCATCTGACCACCATGTTGTTTCTGCTCCATCTGACCACCATGTTGTTTCTCCTCCATCTGACCACCATGTTGTTTCTCCTCCATCTGACCACCATGTTGACCTCCATCTGACCACCATCTGACCACCATGTTGTTTCTCCTCCATCTGACCACCATGTTGTTTCTGCTCCATCTGACCACCATGTTGTTTCTGCTCCATCTGACCACCATGTTGTTTCTCCTCCATCTGACCACCATGTTGTTTCTGCTCCATCTGACCACCATGTTGTTTCTGACCACCATGTTGTTTCTCCTCCATCTGTCCACTCCATCTGACCACCATGTTGTTTCTCCTCCATCTGACCACCATGTTGTTTCTCCTCCATCTGACCACCATGTTGTTTCTGACCACCATGTTGTTTCTGACCACCATGTTGTTTCTGCATCATCTGACCACCATGTTGTTCCATCTGACCACCATGTTGTTTCTGACCACCATGTTGTTTCTCCTCATCTGACCATGTTGTTTCTGACCACCATGTTGTTTCTGCATCCATCTGACCACCATGTTGTTTCTGACCATCATCTGACCACCATGACCACCATGTTGTTTCTGCATCATCTGACCACCATGTTGTTTCTGCTCCATCTGACCACCATGTTGTTTCTGCTCCATCTGACCACCATGTTGTTTCTGCTCATCTGACCACCCTCCATCTGACCACCATGTTGTTTCTGCTCCATCTGACCACCATGTTGTTTCTGACCACCATGTTGTTTCTCCTCCATCTGACCACCATGTTGTTTCTGCTCCATCTGACCACCATGTTGTTTCTGCTCCATCTGACCACCATGTTGTTTCTCCTCCATCTGACCACCATGTTGTTTCTGCTCCATCTGACCACCATGTTGTTTCTGACCACCATGTTGTTTCTCCTCCATCTGACCACCATGTTGTTTCTGACCACCATGTTGTTTCTGACCACCATGTTGTTTCTGCTCCATCTGACCACCATGTTGTTTCTGACCACCATGTTGTTTCTGACCACCATGTTTCTGCATCATCTGACCACCATGTTGTTCCTGCTCCATCTGACCACCATGTTGTTTCTGCTCCATCTGACCACCATGTTGTTTCTCCTCCGTCTGACCACCATGTTGTTTCTCCTCCATCTGACCACCATGTTGTTTCTGCTCCATCTGACCACCATGTTGTTTCTGACCACCATGTTGTTTCTCCTCCATCTGACCACCATGTTGTTTCTGACCACCATGTTGTTTCTCCTCCATCTGCATCATCTGACCACCATGTTGTTTCTGACCACCATGTTGTTTCTCCTCCATCTGTCCACCATGTTGTTTCTCCTCCATCTGACCACCATGTTGTTTCTGACCACCATGTTGTTTCTCCTCCATCTGACCACCATGTTGTTTCTCCTCCATCTGACCACCATGTTGTTTCTGCTCCATCTGACCACCATGTTGTTTCTCCTCCATCTGACCAGCATGTTGTTTCTGCATCATCTGACCACCATGTTGTTTCTGCTCCATCTGACCACCATGTTGTTTCTCCTCCATCTGACCACCATGTTGTTTCTCCTCCATCTGACCACCATGTTGTTTCTGCTCCATCTGACCACCATGTTGTTTCTCCTCCATCTGACCAGCATGTTGTTTCTCCTCCATCTGTCCACCATGTTGTTTCTCCTCCATCTGACCACCATGTTGTTTCTGACCACCATGTTGTTTCTCCTCCATCTGACCACCATGTTTCTCCTCCATCTGACCACCATGTTGTTTCTGCTCCATCTGACCACCATGTTGTTTCTCCTCCATCTGACCAGCATGTTGTTTCTGCATCATCTGACCACCATGTTGTTTCTCCTCCATCTGACCACCATGTTGTTTCTCCTCCATCTGACCACCATGTTGTTTCTGACCACCATGTTGTTTCTCCTCCATCTGACCACCATGTTGTTTCTGCTCCATCTGACCACCATGTTGTTTCTCCTCCATCTGACCACCATGTTGTTTCTGCTCCATCTGACCACCATGTTGTTTCTGCTCCATCTGACCACCATGTTGTTTCTCCTCCATCTGACCACCATGTTGTTTCTCCTCCATCTGTCCACCATGTTGTTTCTGCATCATCTGACCACCATGTTGTTTCTCCTCCATCTGACCACCATGTTGTTTCTCCTCCATCTGACCACCATGTTGTTTCTCCTCCATCTGACCACCATGTTGTTTCTGACCACCATGTTGTTTCTCCTCCATCTGACCACCATGTTGTTTCTGACCACCATGTTGTTTCTCCTCCATCTGACCACCATGTTGTTTCTGCTCCATCTGACCACCATGTTGTTTTCTCCTCCGTCTGACCACCATGTTGTTTCTGACCACCATGTTGTTTCTGACCACCATGTTGTTTCTGCATCATCTGACCACCATGTTGTTTCTCCTCCGTCTGACCACCATGTTGTTTCTGACCACCATGTTGTTTCTGACCACCATGTTGTTTCTGCATCATCTGACCACCATGTTGTTTCTCCTCCATCTGACCACCATGTTGTTTCTCCTCCATCTGACCACCATGTTGTTTCTGACCACCATGTTGTTTCTGACCACCATGTTGTTTCTGCTCCATCTGACCACCATGTTGTTTCTGACCACCATGTTGTTTCTGACCACCATGTTTCTGCATCATCTGACCACCATGTTGTTCCTGCTCCATCTGACCACCATGTTGTTTCTGCTCCATCTGACCACCATGTTGTTTCTCCTCCATCTGTCCACCATGTTGTTTCTGCATCATCTGACCACCATGTTGTTTCTGACCACCATGTTGTTTCTCCTCCATCTGTCCACCATGTTGTTTCTCCTCCATCTGACCACCATGTTGTTTCTGACCACCATGTTGTTTCTCCTCCATCTGACCACCATGTTGTTTCTCCTCCATCTGACCACCATGTTGTTTCTGCTCCATCTGACCACCATGTTGTTTCTCCTCCATCTGACCAGCATGTTGTTTCTGCATCATCTGACCACCATGTTGTTTCTGCTCCATCTGACCACCATGTTGTTTCTACTCCATCTGACCACCATGTTGTTTCTGACCACCATGTTGTTTCTCCTCCATCTGACCACCATGTTGTTTCTGACCACCATGTTGTTTCTCCTCCATCTGACCACCATGTTGTTTCTCCTCCATCTGACCAGCATGTTGTTTCTGCATCATCTGACCACCATGTTGTTTCTCCTCCATCTGACCACCATGTTGTTTCTCCTCCATCTGACCACCATGTTGTTTCTGACCACCATGTTGTTTCTCCTCCATCTGACCACCATGTTGTTTCTGCTCCATCTGACCACCATGTTGTTTCTCCTCCATCTGACCAGCATGTTGTTTCTGCATCATCTGACCACCATGTTGTTTCTCCTCCATCTGACCACCATGTTGTTTCTGCTCCATCTGACCACCATGTTGTTTCTGACCACCATGTTGTTTCTGACCACCATGTTGTTTCTGCTCCATCTGACCACCATGTTGTTTCTGACCACCATGTTGTTTCTGACCACCATGTTTCTGCATCATCTGACCACCATGTTGTTCCTGCTCCATCTGACCACCATGTTGTTTCTGCTCCATCTGACCACCATGTTGTTTCTCCTCCATCTGACCACCATGTTGTTTCTGCTCCATCTGACCACCATGTTGTTTCTGACCACCATGTTGTTTCTCCTCCATCTGACCACCATGTTGTTTCTCCTCCATCTGACCACCATGTTGTTTCTGACCACCATGTTGTTTCTCCTCCATCTGACCACCATGTTGTTTCTGACCACCATGTTGTTTCTCCTCCATCTGACCACCATGTTGTTTCTGCTCCATCTGACCACCATGTTGTTTCTCCTCCATCTGACCAGCATGTTGTTTCTGCATCATCTGACCACCATGTTGTTTCTCCTCCATCTGACCACCATGTTGTTTCTCCTCCATCTGACCACCATGTTGTTTCTGACCACCATGTTGTTTCTCCTCCATCTGACCACCATGTTGTTTCTGCTCCATCTGACCAGCATGTTGTTTCTGCATCATCTGACCACCATGTTGTTTCTCCTCCATCTGACCACCATGTTGTTTCTCCTCCATCTGACCACCATGTTGTTTCTGACCACCATGTTGTTTCTCCTCCATCTGACCACCATGTTGTTTCTGCTCCATCTGACCACCATGTTGTTTCTCCTCCATCTGACCACCATGTTGTTTCTGCTCCATCTGACCACCATGTTGTTTCTGCTCCATCTGACCACCATGTTGTTTCTGACCACCATGTTGTTTCTGACCACCATGTTGTTTCTCCTCCATCTGACCACCATGTTGTTTCTCCTCCATCTGTCCACCATGTTGTTTCTGCATCATCTGACCACCATGTTGTTTCTCCTCCATCTGACCACCATGTTGTTTCTCCTCCATCTGACCACCATGTTGTTTCTGACCACCATGTTGTTTCTCCTCCATCTGACCACCATGTTGTTTCTGCTCCATCTGACCACCATGTTGTTTCTCCTCCGTCTGACCACCATGTTGTTTCTGACCACCATGTTGTTTCTGCATCATCTGACCACCATGTTGTTTCTCCTCCATCTGACCACCATGTTGTTTCTGCTCCATCTGACCACCATGTTGTTTCTGACCACCATGTTGTTTCTGACCACCATGTTGTTTCTGCTCCATCTGACCACCATGTTGTTTCTGACCACCATGTTGTTTCTGACCACCATGTTTCTGCATCATCTGACCACCATGTTGTTCCTGCTCCATCTGACCACCATGTTGTTTCTGCTCCATCTGACCACCATGTTGTTTCTCCTCCATCTGACCACCATGTTGTTTCTGCTCCATCTGACCACCATGTTGTTTCTGACCACCATGTTGTTTCTCCTCCATCTGACCACCATGTTGTTTCTGCTCCATCTGACCACCATGTTGTTTCTGACCACCATGTTGTTTCTCCTCCATCTGTCCACCATGTTGTTTCTGCATCATCTGACCACCATGTTTTTCTGACCACCATGTTGTTTCTCCTCCATCTGTCCACCATGTTGTTTCTCCTCCATCTGACCACCATGTTGTTTCTGACCACCATGTTGTTTCTCCTCCATCTGACCACCATGTTGTTTCTGACCACCATGTTGTTTCTCCTCCATCTGTCCACCATGTTGTTTCTGCATCATCTGACCACCATGTTGTTTCTGCTCCATCTGACCACCATGTTGTTTCTACTCCATCTGACCACCATGTTGTTTCTCCTCCATCTGACCACCATGTTGTTTCTGCTCCATCTGACCACCATGTTGTTTCTCCTCCATCTGACCAGCATGTTGTTTCTGCTCCATCTGACCACCATGTTGTTTCTCCTCCATCTGACCAGCATGTTGTTTCTGCATCATCTGACCACCATGTTGTTTCTGCTCCATCTGACCACCATGTTGTTTCTACTCCATCTGACCACCATGTTGTTTCTGACCACCATGTTGTTTCTCCTCCATCTGTCCACCATGTTGTTTCTCCTCCATCTGACCACCATGTTGTTTCTGACCACCATGTTGTTTCTGCATCATCTGACCACCATGTTGTTTCTCCTCCATCTGTCCACCATGTTGTTTCTCCTCCATCTGACCACCATGTTGTTTCTGACCACCATGTTGTTTCTGCATCATCTGACCACCATGTTGTTTCTGCTCCATCTGACCACCATGTTGTTTCTGACCACCATGTTGTTTCTGACCACCATGTTTCTGCATCATCTGACCACCATGTTGTTCCTCCTCCATCTGACCACCATGTTGTTTCTCCTCCATCTGACCACCATGTTGTTTCTGACCACCATGTTGTTTCTGCTCCATCTGACCACCATGTTGTTTCTGCTCCATCTGTCCACCATGTTGTTTCTCCTCCATCTGACCACCATGTTGTTTCTGACCACCATGTTGTTTCTGCATCATCTGACCACCATGTTGTTTCTCCTCCATCTGACCACCATGTTGTTTCTGACCACCATGTTGTTTCTCCTCCATCTGACCACCATGTTGTTTCTGCTCCATCTGACCACCATGTTGTTTCTCCTCCATCTGACCACCATGTTGTTTCTGACCACCATGTTGTTTCTACTCCATCTGACCACCATGTTGTTTCTGACCACCATGTTGTTTCTCCTCCATCTGACCACCATGTTGTTTCTGCTCCATCTGACCACCATGTTGTTTCTGACCACCATGTTGTTTCTCCTCCATCTGACCACCATGTTGTTTCTGACCACCATGTTGTTTCTGACCACCATGTTGTTTCTGCATCATCTGACCACCATGTTGTTTCTGACCACCATGTTGTTTCTGCATCATCTGACCACCATGTTGTTTCTGACCACCATGTTGTTTCTCCTCCATCTGACCACCATGTTGTTTCTGACCACCATGTTGTTTCTCCTCCATCTGACCACCATGTTGTTTCTGACCACCATGTTGTTTCTGCATCATCTGACCACCATGTTGTTTCTCCTCCATTTGACCACCATGTTGTTTCTCCTCCATCTGACCACCATGTTGTTTCTCCTCCATCTGACCACCATGTTGTTTCTGACCACCATGTTGTTTCTCCTCCATCTGACCACCATGTTGTTTCTCCTCCATCTGACCACCATGTTGTTTCTGACCACCATGTTGTTTCTCCTCCATTTGACCACCATGTTGTTTCTGACCACCATGTTGTTTCTCCTCCATTTGACCACCATGTTGTTTCTGACCACCATGTTGTTTCTGACCACCATGTTGTTTCTGACCACCATGTTGTTTCTGCTCCATCTGACCACCATGTTGTTTCTGACCACCATGTTGTTTCTCCTCCATCTGTCCACCATGTTGTTTCTGCTCCATCTGACCACCATGTTGTTTCTGACCACCATGTTGTTTCTGACCACCATGTTGTTTCTGCTCCATCTGACCACCATGTTGTTTCTGCTCCATCTGACCACCATGTTGTTTCTGCTCCATCTGACCACCATGTTGTTTTTCTCCCCAGGTACAGTGGCTGCATCTTCCTACTCCTCCTCTTCCTCGTCCCCGTCCTCCAGCTCTCTAACAGCAGCGGTGATGTTGACACTAGTCGACACTCCTGTGTCGTCCTCTTCCTGCTCTCAGAACTCTGTGGTGTCTGTAGAGTGTAGGTGACAGGACACCCCTCACCCTCCCAACCTTCTGAGGCCCAGGACACAGCACTGAGCACCTAACCAGCACCACCCTGGTCCAACACCCAGGCCCCGTCAGCATCCACCCAAGACACACAACGTTTCCCCAGGCCCCATAACCTCCAACTATACCCTATATTCACCCTGACCCAAAAGAACAGCCCCCAACCAGGCACCATCACCCTCATCTCCACCACTCCCAAGCCCAAATGACAACCCACCCAGGCCCATCCACACCAACACCCCTCCAACAGAACTGACAACCCACCCAGGCCCCTCCACACCAACACCCCTCCAACAGAACGGACAACCCACCCAGGCCCCTCCACACCAACACCCTCCAACAGAACGGACAACCCACCCAGGCCCCTCCACACCAACAGAACTGACAACCCACCCAGGCCCCTCCACACCAACAGAACGGACAACCCACCCAGGCCCCTCCACACCAACAGAACGGACAACCCACCCAGGCCCCTCCACACCAACACCCCTCCAACAGAACGGACAACCCACCCAGGCCCCTCCACACCAACAGAACTGACAACCCACCCAGGGCCCTCCACACCAACACCCCTCCAACAGAACTGACAACCCACCCAGGCCCCTCCACACCAACACCCTCCAACAGAACGGACAACCCACCCAGGCCCCTCCACACCAACACCCCTCCAACAGAACGGACAACCCACCCAGGCCCCTCCACACCAACACCCCTCCAACAGAACGGACCACCCACCCAGGCCCCTCCACACCAACAGAACTGACAACCCACCCAGGCCCCTCCACACCAACAGAACTGACAACCCACCCAGGCCCCTCCACACCAACAGAACTGACAACCCACCCAGGCCCCTCCACACCAACTTCCACACTGTAACTACAGCAGGGACCAGAGACGACAGAGAAACAAACAAGACGAAAAGCACAATTTTATGTCCACAGCTGTTTCTTTGGCTTGCTAATTGCACTCAAGTGCACTCTTATGATGATTGGGTGGAAGAATACAATGACAACAAAACGACAAACGTGTTTTTCCTTAAATTGATAGACATTTATAAGAGTTGTTTTCTAAAAGCTATAATTATATTATGTCTGATATGGTTATTTAATATGGGTTAAGGATGTTGTGTACTATGTAGTCAATGCCATCTTCTGTTGTAGCCTGCCGCGGGCGGCAGCATAACCTAGTGGTTAGAGCGTTGGACTAGTAACCGGAAGGTTGCGAGTTCAAACCCCCGAGCTGGTACAAATCTGTCGTTCTGCTCCTGAACAGGCAGTTAACCCACTGTTCCTAGGCCGTCATTGAAAATTAGAATTTGTTCTTAACTGACTTGCCTGGTTAAATAAAGGTTAAAAAAAAATATATATATATATATATATATATAGAATGTCAATGCCACATTGGCATGTGGTGTGTACTCAAAGTAACCTTGCCACTTGTTTTCTCTGTCCCCCTCCGCTCTCTGTCCCCTCCTCTCTCTGTCCCCCTCCTCTCTGTCCCCCTCCTCTCTCTGTCCCCCTCCGCTCTCTGTCCCCCTCCGCTCTCTGTCCCCCTCCTCTCACTCTCTTGATCCCGAAGATTTATAGCATTAGACTGTAGGTCAGAGTATGAATGAGAGACAGGTTATGTACATGACAGATATGTGTGTTTATCTAAACATAGTGATTGTAGAGGTCGATGTGGAGAGAAGCAGTGTTCTCCCCAGGGGATTTTTTAACAAGGTGGTGCTGAGCAGAAAGGGGGCAGCTGTAACACCTGTAACTTTCATTTCCTGCAATCTAGAGCTACACAATTGCCTTAAATTATAAGTGCAAAATATTTATACAGGACCTTCAGAAAGTATCACACCCCTTGACTTATTCCACATTTTGTTCTCAAGGCCTTTTCCAAATGGTTTCAACAGATTATTGTTGTCACACATATACACACAATACCCCATAATGACAAAGTGAAAGTGTGGTTTCAGATTTTTTAATCAAATGTATTGAAAATAAAATACAGAAACATCCCATTTACATAAGTATGTCAATACATGTTAGAATCACCTTTCACAGTGATAACAGCTGTAAGTCTTTCCGGGTAAGTCTCTAAGAGTGATTACAGCTGTGAGTTTGGGAATGGTGAAATCCCTGAGTGGTTTCCTTCCTCTCCGGCAACTGAGTTAGGAATGACGCCTGCATCATTGTAGTGACTGGGTGTATTGATACACCATCCAAAGTATAATTAATAACTTCACCCTGCTCAAAGGGATATTCAATGTCTGCTGTTTATTTTACCCGTCTACCAATAGGTGCCCTTCTTTGAGAGGCAATGGAAAAAACTTTTGTGTTTGATTCTGTGTTTGAAATTCACAGCTCGACTGTGGATCTTACTGATAATTTTAGAGATGTATAGAGATGATGATATAGAGATTTATTTATTCAAAAATAATGTTAAACAACATTTTTACTCCTGAACGTATTTAGGCTGGACATGACAAAGGGGTTGAATATTAACTCAAGACATTTCAGCTTTTCAAAGTGTGTAGGCCAGTTAAATCCATTTTAAATTCCGGCTGAAAGACAATGTCAAGGGGTGTGAATAGTTTCTGAAGGCACTTTTTATTGATATTTTTGTTCATATGGACACAGCCAGTCCACAAGGTGGAGCAGCCCTCTTCATAGTGACACAGCCAGTCCACAGGGTGGAGCAGCACCCCTCTTCATAGTGACACAGCCAGTCCACCGGGTGGAGCAGCCCCCCTCTTCATAGTGACACAGCCAGTCCACAGGGTGGAGCAGCACCCCTCTTCATAGTGACACAGCCAGTCCACCGGGTGGAGCAGCCCCCCTCTTCATAGTGACACAGCCAGTCCACCGGGTGGAGCAGCCCCCCTCTTCATAGTGACACAGCCAGTCCACAGGGTGGAGCAGCCCCCCTCTTCATAGTGACACAGCCAGTCCACAAGGTGGAGCAGCCCCCCTCTTCATAGTGACACAGCCAGTCCACAGGGTGGAGCAGCCCCCCTCTTCATAGTGACACAGCCAGTCCACCGGGTGGAGCAGCCCCCCTCTTCATAGTGACACAGCCAGTCCACAAGGACTGTTGTCATGTTGTAATCTCCTCTTCACCCTCTCACCCCTACCACCAACAGATAATCATGTTGTAATCTCCTCTTCACCCTCTCACCCCTACCACCAACAGATAATCATGTTGTAATCTCCTCTTCATCCTCTCACCCCTACCACCAACAGATAATCATGTTGTAATCTCCTCTTCACCCTCTCACCCCTACCACCAACAGATAATCATGTTGTAATCTCCTCTTCACCCTCTCACCCCTACCACCAACAGATAATCATGTTGTAATCTCCTCTTCACCCTCTCACCCCTACCACCAACAGATAATCATGTTGTAATCTCCTCTTCACCCTCTCACCCCTACCACCAACAGATAATCATGTTGTAATCTCCTCTTCACCCTCTCACCCCTACCACCAACAGATAATCATGTTGTTTTAAACATCTAAATGATCCACCCCTTTTTTCTTTCATTTTTTTTGCCTAAAATAACAAACCCAAAACTAACTGCCTGTAGCTCAGGACCTGCATTAAGGATATGCTTATTCTTGGTACCATTTGAAAGGAAACACTCTGAAGTGTGTGAATGTGAAGGGAATGTAGGAGAATATAACACAATAGATCTGGTAGAAGATAATACATAGAAAAAACTAACCGTTCTTTTGTATTTTTTTATACCATCTTTGAAATGCAAGAGAAAGGTCATAATGTATTATTCCAGCCCAGGTGCAATTTAGATATTTGCCACTAGATGGGAGCAGTGTATGTGCAAAGTTTTAGACTGATCCAATGAACCATTGAATTTCTGTTCAAAATGTTGTATCGAGGCCTCCCGGGTAGTGCAGTGGTCTAGGGCTGTGTTCGCGCCAGGCTCTGTCTTAGCCGGCCGCGGCCGGGAGGTCCGTGGGGCGACGCACAATTGGCCTAGCGTCGTCCGGGTTAGGGACAAGGGAATCCTTGTCTCATCGCGCACCAGCGACTCCTGTGGCGGGCCGGGCGCAGTGCGCTCTAACCAAGGTCGCCAGGTGTACGGTGTTTCCTCCGACACATTGGTGCGGCTGGCTTCCGGGTTGGATGCACGCTGTGTTAAGAAGCAGTGCGGCTTGTTGGGTTGTGTTTCGGAGGACGATGGCTCTTGACCTCCATCTCTCCCACGCCCGTACGGGAGTTGTAGCAATGAGACAAGATAGTAACTACTAACAGTTGGATACCACGAAATTGGGGAGAAAAAGGGGTAAAATATTACAGATCAAATGTGATTAATTTGTTTATGAACAACTTTTTCATATTCAAAACTGTGCACTCTCCTCAAACAATAACATGGTATTATTTGACTGAAATAGCTACTGAAAATTGGACAGTGCAGTTTGATTAACAAGAATTTAAGCTTTCTGCCAATATCAGATATGTCTATGTCCTGGGCAATGTTCTTGTTACTAACAACCTCGTGCTAATCGCATTAGCCTACGTTAGCTCAACCGTCTCGTAGAAGGGACACCGATCCCGAAGAAGTTTTAATCTATTCTTCTATACCCCCTACCACAACAAATAATCATGTTCTGTTCTGTTCTCGACTCTGGCCAGGGTAATAGTGACAACCATGTATGTGTATACAATCATTATTTCAGACTCCAGTGTTTATTCCCTTAGGTTGCATTTGAAAAAGGCTCCTATCCCCTGGTCAAAAGGCTCCCTATCCCCTGGTCAAAAGGCTCCTATCCCCTGGTCAAAAGGCTCCCTATCCCCTGGTCAAAGGCTCCCTATCCCTGGTCAAAAGGCTCCCTATCCCCTGGTCAAAGGTTCCCTATCCCTGGTCAAAAGGCTCCCTATCCCTGGTCAAAAGGCTCCCTATCCCCTGGTCAAAAGGCTCCTATCCCCTGGTCAAAAGGCTCCCTATCCCCTGGTCAAAGGCTCCCTATCCCCTGGTCAAAAGGCTCCCTATCCCCTGGTCAAAAGGCTCCCTATCCCCTGGTCAAGGCTCCCTATCCCCTGGTCAAAAGGCTCCCTATCCCCTGGTCAAAAGGCTCCCTATCCCCTGGTCAAAAGGCTCCATATCCCCTGGTCAAAAGGCTCCCTATCCCCTGGTCAAAAGGCTCCCTATCCCTGGTCAAAAGGCTCCCTATCACCTGGTCAAAAGGCTCCCTATCCCCTGGTCAAAAGGCTCCCTATCCCCTGGTCAAAAGGCTCCTATCCCCTGGTCAAAAGGCTCCTATCCCCTGGTCAAAAGGTTCCCTATCCCTGGTCAAAAGGCTCCTCTATCCCCTGGTCAAAAGGCTCCCTATCCCTGGTCAAAAGGCTCCCTATCCCCTGGTCAAAAGGCTCCCTATCCCCTGGTCAAAAGGGACCCTATCCCCTGGTCAAAAGGCTCCCTGTCCCCTGGTCAAAAGGCTCCCTGTCCCCTGGTCAAAAGGCTCCCTGTCCCCTGGTCAAAAGGGACCCTATCCCCTGGTCAAAAGGCTCCCTATCCCCTGGTCAAAAGGCTCCCTATCCCCTGGTCAAAAGGCTCCCTATCCCCTGGTCAAAAGGGACCCTATCCCCTGGTCAAAGGGCTCCCTATCCCCTGGTCAAAAGGCTCCCTATCCCCTGGTCAAAAGTAGTGCACTATCAAAGGAGCTGGTTGCCATTTGTATAATACCCTGATATAACCCTCCTGTAGTATACCCTGATAGAACCCTCCTGTAGTATACCCTGATATAACCCTCCTGTGGTATACCCCGATATAACCCTCCTGTGGTATACCCTGATAGAACCCTCCTGTAGTATACCCTGATATAATACAGGAGGAGTCTATCAGGGTATTTTACAGGAGGGTTCTACCCTGATAGATCCCTACAGTATTATACCCTGAAGGGATGTTTGTTTGGCACTTGTATGTAATTTTATGCCTTTGTTATACATTTGTATATTGAGAAGAAGAGTGATTTGAGTCAAGCAATTGAATATCTTCCACTGTTCATAATGATAACATACTTTTCTGTACAGGCAGTCATACTGTTTCAACTTGTGGTTTCATCAGTGTTCATAGTGAGGGTCAACGTATGTATTTTGTTTTCCCTTTAAATCTCATTCTGGTCCTCATTGGAGGACAAGGGCTACATCCCAAATGTCACACTATTCCCTATGCTGTGCCCAATGGAACCTGGTTAAAAGAAGTGCACTATATAGGGAATAGTTTACCATTTGGGATGTTTAGGTTAATCTGGTTTCATTAGTTTTGTTGTTCTGAGGTTTTATCTAGACTGTTTGTTTTCTTTGCCTTGGCTTATTTGCTCGTTTTTGTTTCGTTTTTCCGTTAGCTTGTGCTTCTTTGAGAAGATCCCTATGAGCACAAGACTTTGAAAATACATATTTGCGATTATGTTTTTTCAAACAATTTTGCTCTCTGGGTTTAGTGGTTTTGAAAATATGTTTTCCAACCTGTCGATGTTTTCTGGACCGCTATGGAACGGTCTGGCACAGCGAGGAATGTGATAAAGCATAAACAAAGTACTGTATTTATTTATACGGCACATTACAGGATGGTCATTCATTTGTCATTCATTTATTGTACAAATGTAAGCAAAAATAAGCCTCTGTTTCAAATAAATGCCATAGTTTGAACTTCATTGTCTTTGGTCTGGTGGAAATCACACCTGCCATGTTATCTGGTCAACACTCACAGGTGTAGTTGTGTTATCTGGTCAACACTCACAGGTGTAGTTGTGTTATCTGGTCAACACTCACAGGTGTAGTTGTGTTATCTGGTCAACACTCACAGGTGTAGTTGTGTTATCTGGTCAACACTCACAGCTGTAGTTATTATCTGGTCAACACTCACAGCTGTAGTTATTATCTTGTCAACACTCACAGCTGTAGTTATTATCTGTCAACACTCACAGCTGTAGTTATTATCTTGTCAACACTCACAGCTGTAGTTATTATCTTGTCAGCACTCACAGCTGTAGTTATTATCTGTCAACACTCACAGCTGTAGTTATTATCTTGTCAACACTCACAGCTGTAGTTATTATCTGGTCAACACTCACAGCTGTAGTTATTATCTTGTCAGCACTCACAGCTGTAGTTATTATCTTGTCAACACTCACAGCTGTAGTTATTATCTTGTCAACACTCACAGCTGTAGTTATTATCTGGTCAACACTCACAGCTGTAGTTATTATCTGGTCAACACTCACAGCTGTAGTTATTATCTTGTCAACACTCACAGCTGTAGTTATTATCTTGTCAACACTCACAGCTGTAGTTATTATCTTGTCAACACTCACAGCTGTAGTTATTATCTTGTCAACACTCACAGCTGTAGTTATCTTGTCAACACTCACAGCTGTAGTTATTATCTTGTCAACACTCACGTTATTAGCTGTAGTTATTATCTTGTCAACACTCACAGCTGTAGTTATTATCTTGTCAACACTCACAGGTGTAGTTGTGTCTCTGGTCAACACTCACAGGTGTAGTTGTGTCTTCTGGTCAACACTCACAGGTGTAGTTGTGTCTCTGGTCAACACTCACAGGTGTAGTTGTGTCTTCTGGTCAACACTCAGAGCTGTAGTTGTAATCACTGTAATGTGGTTTCCTTACCTACCTTATTTACCAGCTTTCGAGAACAGTCTGCTAAAGCTGGATGACCTAAATGTATTCAAGTCCAGCTGGTTAACTCAAACGTTGAGAAGATTAATGTATTTGATGACTGTACTTGGTACAGTAGTAGTGTGCTTGGACTACAGTATTTAATTTGAAAAAGTTTGATTTTAGTAACTCAAAAGAAATGACAAATCCACTTCACTAAATGAAGGCCTTGAATGAGTATTCATTACACTGATTCTGTTGCAACAGAATCCATTTACAGAGGGTAGTGCCTACGGCTCAGTTCTTAACGTAAAGACTTAAAACTCAAAATTCTATAATTGCCTACCCCAAGGAGGATGTGTTCACTGTCAGCTTCTTGTGTAAACCGGAAGTGCCTTAAATGGTGTCATAGGTGCTGTTTCGTAGGGTTAAAAGGTCAGATCTTTTCAAAACTTCATATGTTTTTTTATTTTATTTCACCTTTATTTAACCAGGTAGGCTAGTTGAGAACAAGTTCTCATTTGCAACTGCGACCTGGCCAAGATAAAGCATAGCAGTGTGAACAGACAACACAGAGTTCAGCACATGGAGTGTAAACAATTAGCAAGTCAATAAATACAGTAGAAAAAAATGGGCAGTCTATATACAATGTGTGCAAAAGGCATGAGAGGTAGGCGAATAATACAATTTTGCAGATTAACACTGGAGTGATAAATGATCAGATGGGCATGTACAGGTAGAGATATTGGTGTGCAAAAGAGCAGAAAAGTAAATAAATAAAAACAGTATAAAACAGTATGGGAATGAGGTAGGTGAAAAAGGGTGAGCTATTTACCTATAGACTATGTACAGCTGCAGC
>NW_026279595.1:0-5000 GCF_023373465.1 Oncorhynchus keta
GTCTAGTTCCACCTCGTGGTGGAATGTTATTCAGATTGTTTTATAATTTTCATAATTATTCAACATTATGAATTAAAATTAAAAACCGCTGAAAATCTACTGTTTCTATGTAAAACAGTTTTCACGTACTCTCAGTCTTTATGATGCATATAAAGTGTAATATTCGGAGGAAATATATTTAAACTCTAAATCTAACAATATATTTATATATTATATATTATATTTATATTTAAACTCTATATCTAACATTGTTCAGGTCTATTATTATTTTACACCAGTAACAATGTGTACGGGATTTTATACTTTTGTTTCAAGTAGATTTGTTATAAAATATTTAACATTTTGTTATAAAACACTCTGTGTCACCGATATTCAGCCCACTGCAGTAATTAATAAGTAACCTTGTGTCTTATGTAACCATAACAAACTATCACACTAATATGAGTGTCCTGCATTTTACATTTACTGTGTTACGTTCAGTCTATGAGACCAGGCTGGATGCTAAGCTTCATTCACATTTACTAAGCTTCAGGAATGTTTTGTTAGTACAGACTGTAACATTGAGGAGTTAACCACATCAGTCACAGGCTTCATTAGTAAGTGCATCAAAGACATCCCACCCCCCCCACCCTCCATGCATTACAGGCAACATGCGCACTGAGCTAAAAGGCTAGAGCTGCCGCTTTCAAGGAGCAGGACTCTAATCCGGACACTTATAATAAATCTCTCTGCAACCTCAGACAGGCGTCAATACAGGACCAAGATTGAATTCTACTATTCCGGCTCTGACGCATGCTAGATGGGCTACATCAAGCAACACTGAACCATGCATGAGAGCACCAGCTGTTCGGACAACAGTTTAGTTTGCTGCAAACTATCACGGTTAAAGGGAAATTCAGCCGCGAGCTGCCCAGTGACGCGAGCCTACCAGACAAGAAAAATGCCTTCTATGCTCACTTCGAGGCAAGCAACACTGAACCATGCATGAGAGCACCAGCTGTTCCGGACAACTGTGTGATCTCGCTCTCCGTATCCGATGTGAGTAAGACCTAAACAGGTCAACATTCACAAGGCCGCCGCCCGCCAGACGGATTACCAGGAAGTGTACTGGACAAAAGGAACACCTATATGAAGAATGCTGTTCATTCACTACAGCTCAGAATTCAACACCGAGGCTACCTGCTGGTTACTAAGACCAACGCTCAAACCACTAGGCTACCTGCTGGTTACTAGTCCAACGCTCTAACAACTAGGCTACCTGCTGGTTACTGAACCAACGCTCAAACCACTAGGCTACCTGCTGGTTACTGAACCAGTGCTCTAACCACTAGGCTACCTGCTGGTTACTGGCCCAACGCTCTAACAACTAGGCTACCTGCTGGTTATTAGTCCAAAGCTCTAACAACTAGTCTACCTGCTGGTTACTGAACCAACGCTCTAACCACTAGGCTACCTGCTGGTTACTGAACCAGCAGAGTCCAACCACTAGTGCAACTGGGTTACTGGACTTCCAACGCTCAACCCCCAGGTGGTGAGGGTAGGCAACACATCTAACCCTCCCCCGCTGGATCCTCAACCGGGGCCCCACAAGGGTGCTGGTTCTAGCCGCTCTCCCTGTACTCCCGTTCACGCCTAACGACTAGGCTACATGCTGGTTACCGCAACGCCTAACCAACTCGATACATCAAGTTTACGGACGCTCTAACAACAGTGGCTACCTTCTGGCTTGATTACCAACAACGACGAGACTACCTGCTGGGAGGAGGTGACCTCTAACCACTCGGACCTGTGGTGTCAGTCCAAAATAACCACACACCTCAACGCCAACAAAACTAAGGGAGATGATTGCTGGACTTCAGGAAACAGCAGCTGTTGAACACCCCCTATCCACATCAGATGGAAGATGGAACAGTAGTGGAGAGAGCTCTAACAACTAGGCTTTTGGTTCTCGGCAACTCTCACAGACAAACTGGTTATTGGTCCACTCACACTAGACTACCTGCGCCGTGAAGAAGGCGCAGCAGCGCCTGCTTTACCTCAGGAGGCTGAAGAAACTTGGCTTTTCACCAAAAAGCACTCACAAGGCTACCTACAGATGCACAACCACTAGGCTATCCTGGCGGGCTGTATGCTCTAACCCTAGGCCTGGTACTGGCAACTGCTCCGCCCTCAACCGTAAGGCTCTCCAGAGGGTAGTGAGGTCTGCACAACGCATCACCTGGGGCAAACTACCTGCCCTCCAGGACACCTACACCACCCGATGTTACAGGAAGGTCATAAAGAGCAGTGCTCTAACCACTAGGCTACCTGCTGGTTACTGGCCCAACGCTCTAACAACTAGGCTACCTGCTGGTTATTAGTCCAACGCTCTAACAACTAGACGACCTGCTGGTTACTGGCCCAATGCTCTCTCCACTAGTCTAACTGCTGGTTACTAGTCCAACACTTTAACCACTAGGTTACCTGCTGGTTACCAGTCCAACACTCTAACCACTAGACTACCTGCTGGTTACTAGTCCAACACTCTAACCACTAGGCTACCTGCTGGTTACTAGTCCAACGCCTTAACCACTAGGCTACCTGCTGGTTACTAGTCCAACGCCTTAACCACTAGGCTACCTGCTGGTTACTAGTCCAACACTCTAACCACTAGTCTACCTGCTGGTTACTGACCCAACACTAACCACTAGTCTACCTGCTGGTTACTAGTCCAACACTCTAACCACTAGGCTACCTGCTGGTTACTGGCCCAACACTCTAACCACTAGTCTACCTGCTGGTTACTAGTCCAACGCTCTAACCACTAGGCTACATGCTGGTTACTTGTCCAACACTCTAAACACTCGGCTTCCTGCTGGTTACTGACCCAACGCTCTAACCACTAGGCTACCTGCTGGTTACTAGTCCAACACTCTAACCACTAGGCTACCTGCTGGTTACTGGCCCAACACTCTAACCACTAGTCTACCTGCTGGTTACTAGTCCAACACTTTAACCACTCGGCTTCCTGCTGGTTACTGACCCAACGCTCTAACCACTAGGCTACCTGCTGGTTACTAGTCCAACACTCTCACCACTAGACTACCTGCTGGTTACTGACCCAACGCTCTAACCACTAGGCTACCTGCTGGTTACTGCCCAACGCTCTAACCACTAGGCTACCTTCGGTTACTAGTCCAACACTCTAACCACTAGGCTACCTGCTGGTTACTGGCCCAACCACTAGACTGTCATCTCCTCAGACTACAGCAGGTTTACCTGAGGTGATCTACTGTCATCTCTTCAGACTACAGCAGGTTTACCTGAGGTGATCTACTGTCATCTCTTCAGACTACAGCAGGTTTACCTGAGGTGATCTACTGTCATCTCTTCAGACTACAGCAGGTTTACTGCTGAGGTGATGTACTGTCATCTCTTCAGACTACAGCAGGTTTACCTGAGGTGATCTACTGTCATCTCTTCAGACTACAGCAGGTTTACCTGAGGTGATGTACTGTCATCTCTTCAGACTACAGCAGGTTTACCTGAGGTGATCTACTGTCATCTCTTCAGACTACAGCAGGTTTACCTGAGGTGATCTACTGTCATCTCTTCAGACTACAGAAGGTTTACCTGAGGTGATCTACTGTCATCTCTTCAGACTACAGCAGGTTTACCTGAGGTGATGTACTGTCATCTCTTCAGACTACAGCAGGTTTACCTGAGGTGATCTACAGCAGAAGGTTTACCTGAGGTGATCTACTGTCATCTCTTCAGACTACAGCAGGTTTACCTGAGGTGATCTACTGTCATCTCTTCAGACTACAGCAGGTTTACCTGAGGTGATCTACTGTCATCTCTTCAGACTACAGCAGGTTTACCTGAGGTGATCTACTGTCATCTCTTCAGACTACAGCAGGTTTACCTGAGGTGATCTACTGTCATCTCTTCAGACTACAGCAGGTTTACCTGAGGTGATCTACTGTCATCTCTTCAGACTACAGCAGGTTTACCTGAGGTGATCTACTGTCATCTCTTCAGACTACAGCAGGTTTACCTGAGGTGATCTACTGTCATCTCTTCAGACTACAGCAGGTTTACCTGAGGTGATCTACTGTCATCTCTTCAGACTACAGCAGGTTTACCTGAGGTGATCTACTGTCATCTCTTCAGACTACAGCAGGTTTACCTGAGGTGATCTACTGTCATCTCTTCAGACTACAGCAGGTTTACCTGAGGTGATCTACTGTCATCTCTTCAGACTACAGCAGGTTTACCTGAGGTGATCTACTGTCATCTCTTCAGACTACAGCAGGTTTACCTGAGGTGATCTACTGTCATCTCTTCAGACTACAGCAGGTTTACCTGAGGTGATCAACTGTCATCTCACTCCTGCCTCACCCGTTTCCCCCTCCCCCTCATCCATTTCTCCTTTGTCTCATCCCGTCTCACCCCTGTCTATATTGTTTCCCCTGTCTCACCCCTTTCTCACCCCACCCCTGTCTCCCTCGTCTCACCCCCACCTCACCCCTGTATCCCTTGTCCCAACCCCACCTCACCCCTGTATCCTCGTCTCACCCCCCCTCACCCCAGTCTCCTCATCTCACCCCCATCTCACCCCCATCCCTCTCTTCAGCCCCACAAACTGCTATAGACCCCTCTGCCTGCCTCTAAGGTCTCACCCCCACCCCTCTCACTCCCTGTCTCACCCGTACCTTCTCACTGTGCAATCTGGTTTCCCGGTCATGCACCTCAGCCACCTCAAGGTACTAAACGTCTCATCACTGCCCTAAAAGACAGTACTGTGCAGCCGTCTTCATCGACCTCGCCCTGTATCCCTCTGTCAATCACCATATTCTTATCTGCGTCTCAGCCCCCGTTTTTCGGATCACTGCCCTGCCTCAATTACTTTGCCGTCTCAAATCGGAGGGCATGCTGTCGGTCCAACCGTCTCTCATGGGGGTGCCCCTGTATCATCTCGACTCCTCCTCTGTTTCTCCCTGATCTCCCCCCCCACCTCA
>NW_026279596.1:0-50000 GCF_023373465.1 Oncorhynchus keta
ACCCCATAATGTTAAACACCCCATAATGTTAAACACCCCATAATGTTAAACACCCCATAATGTTAAACACCCCATAATGTTAAACACCCCATAATGTTAAACATCCCATAATGTTAAACACCACCCCATAATGTTAAACACCCCATAATGTTAAACACCCCATAATGTCAAACACCCCATAATGTTAAACACCCCATAATGTTAAACACCCCATAATGTTAAACACCCCATAATGTTAAACACCACCCCATAATGTTAAACACCCCATAATGTTAAACACCCCATAATGTTAAACACCACCCCATAATGTTAAACACCCCATAATGTTAAACACCTCTGAATGTTAAACATCCCATAATGTTAAACACCATAATGTTAAACACCCCATAATGTTAAACACCCCATAATGTTAAACACCACCCCATAATGTGAAAACACCACCCCCATAATGTTAAACACCCCATAATGTTAAACACTCCCATAATGTTAAACAATAGATCTTGCGTGGAGCTCCCCAGATCGAGGGAGATTATCAGTGGTCTTGTATGTCTTCCATTTCCTAATAATTGCTCCCACAGTTGATTTCTTCCAAACCAAGCTGCTTACCTATTGCAGATTCAATCTTCCCAGCCTGGATGCAGGTCTACAATTTTGTTTTTCTGGTGTCCTTGATAGCTCTTTGGTCTTGGCCATAGTGGAGTTTGGAGTGTGACTGTTTGAGGTTGTGGACAGGTGTCTTTTATACTGATAACAAGTTCAAACAGGTGCCATTAATACAGGTAACGAGTGGAGTACAGAGGGAGCCTCTTAAAAGAAGAAGTTACAGGTCTGTGAGAGCCCAGAAATCTTGCTTGTTTGTAGGTGACCAAATACTTATTTTCCACCATAATTTTCAAACCCATTCATTAAAAATCCTAACAATGTGATTTTCTGGATTTTTTTTTCTCTCATTTGTCTGTCATAGTTGAAGTTGAAGTGTACCTATGATGAGAATTACAGGCCTCTCATCTTTTTAAGTGGGGAGAACTTGCACAATTGGTGGCTGACTAAATACTTTTTGCCCCACTGTACATGTATTGTGTAACATGAAGTGCTATGAGTGCCATCTGATGAAGATCATCAAAGGTTAGTGATTCATTTTAACTCTATTTCTGCTTTTTGTGACTCCTCTCTTTGGCTGGAAAAAATGGCTGTGTTTTTCTGTGACTAGGTGCTGACCGAACATAATCGCATGGTGTGCTTTCATCGTAAAGCCTTTTGAAATCAGACACTGTGGCTGGATTAACAAGAAGAGTATCTTTAAAATGGTGTATGATACTTGTATGTTTGAGGAATTTTAACTATGAGATTTCTGTTGTTTGAATTTGGCGTCCTGCACTTTCACTGGCTGTTGTCATATCGACCCCGTTAACGGGATTTCAGCCGGAGGAAGTTGTTTAAAGACATTAGAAGAAGACAAATGTATGTTACCAATTGAACAACATCTACTGCATTGTAAACCAATGTTAAAGATTACATAGCTGGGCATATATAGATGAGGGCCCAGGATGGACAGAACCAGTGGATCTCTCTCTCTCTCTCATCCCCTGGCTCAGCACTGAATTATGAATTAACAGCCCCTGTTTATGAGGTGAGAGGTCATTTAAATTTAATTTGGAAAGGGATTGTGTTAGGAGTGTCTTGCTCAGCAACCTCACAACAACTAATATCTCCTTGGGTCATATGTAAACACTATAATATACAAGTAAATAAAGATGGATCCATGCACTCTACCTCCTTCTGGTAATAGCACTAAGTATGAATACCAAAACGGCACCCTATTCCCTGTATAGTGCACTACTTTAGACCAGGGTCCATTGGGTAGTAGTGCACTATATAGGGACTAGAGTGCCGTTTTGGATGCACACCTATGAGATGTTAAGAGGTCTACTCAGTACCATCGTTGACAGAGAGAGAGATAATATTGGGAAGCATTAACTAAGGAAAGCCCTTGGAAGAAGTGCTTACAGTGGAGTTTTTAGAAACAGACTGTTTACATCTGCTTGCATAAACTATGGTTCTGCAGCTTTCGAAAAGTGGAGTTGGGCATACAAGGGTAGTTAGGATGTATAATAATTTAGGTTAGGGTAGTTATGGTATATCATCATTTAGTTAGGATGTATAATAATTTAGGTTAGGGTAGTTAGGGTATATAATAATTTAGTTAGGGTAGTTCTGAGTTCTGTCCTACTATCCAGGTCTGTACCCAAACAATTTGAACTTCTACTTTTAAAAATCCACCTCTCCAAAAACAAGTCTCTCTCCGTTGCTGCTTGCTATAGACCACTCTCTGCCCCCAGCTGTGCTCTGGACACCATATGTGAACTGATTGCCCCATCTATCTTCAGAGCTCGTGCTGCTAGGCGACCTAAACTGGAACATGCTTAACACCCCAGCCATCCTACAATCTAAACTTGATGCCCTCAATCTCACTCAAATTATCAATGAACCTACCAGGTACAACCCCAAAGCCTTAAACACGGGCACCCTCATAGATATCATCCTAACCAACTTGCCCTCTAAATAAACCTTTGCTATTTTCAACCAAGATCTCAGCGATCACTGCCTCATTGCCTGCATCCGTAATGGGTCAGCGGTCAAACGACCTCCACTCATCACTGTCAAACGCTCACTGAAACACTTCAGCGAGCAGGCCTTTCTAATCGACCTGGCCGGGGTATCCTGGAAGGATATTGATCTCATCCCGTCAGTAGAGGATGCCTGGTTATTTTTTTAAATGCCTTCCTAACCATCTTAAATAAACATGCCCCTTTCAAGAAATTTAGAACCAGGAACAAATATAGCCCTTGGTTCTCCCCAGACCTGACTGCCCTTAACCAACATAAAAACATCCTATGGCGTTCTGCATTAGCACCAAACAGCCTTTTCAGGGTAGCTAGAAACCAATATACACAGGCAGTTAGGAAAGCAAAGGCTAGCTTTTTCAAGCAGATATTTGTATCCTGTAGCTCTAACTCCAACATGTTCTGGGACACTGTAAAGTCCATGGAGAATAAGAGCACCTCCTCCCAGCTGCCCACTGCACTGAAGATAGGAAACACTGTCACCACAGATAAATCCACTAAACCAGATCAGAGGCAGTAGATTACCAGGGATGTCCTCTGTTTAGTGAGTCCTCCAGATCAGAGGCAGTAGGGATGACCAGGGATGTTCTCTGTTTAGTGAGTCCTCCAGATCAGAGGCAGTAGATTACCAGGGATGTCCTCTGTTTAGTGAGTCCTCAGATCAGAGGCAGTAGGGATGACCAGGGATGTTCTCTGTTTAGTGAGTCCTCCAGATCAGAGGCAGTAGGGATGACCAGGGATGTTCTCTGTTTAGTGAGTCCTCCAGATCAGAGGCAGTAGATTACCAGGGATGTTCTCTGTTTAGTGAGTCCTCCAGATCAGAGGCAGTAGATTACCAGGGATGTTCTCTGTTTAGTGAGTCCTCCAGATCAGAGGCAGTAGATTACCAGGGATGTTCTCTGTTTAGTGAGTCCTCCAGATCAGAGGCAGTAGGGATGACCAGGGATGTTCTCTGTTTAGTGAGTCCTCCAGATCAGAGGCAGTAGGGATGACCAGGGATGTTCTCTGTTTAGTGAGTCCTCCATATCAGAGGCAGTAGGGATGACCAAGGATGTTTTCTGTTTAGTGAGTCCTCCAGATCAGAGGCAGTAGGGATGACCAGGGATGTTCTCTGATTAGTGAGTCCTCCAGATCAGAGGCAGTAGGGATGACCAGGGATGTTCTCTGTTTAGTGAGTCCTCCAGATCAGAGGCAGTAGGGATGACCAGGGATGTTCTCTGTTTAGTGAGTCCTCCAGATCAGAGGCAGTAGGGATGACCAGGGATCGATCCAGACCAGAGGCAGTAGGGATGACCAGGGATGTTCTCTGTTTAGTGAGTCCTCCAGATCAGAGGCAGTAGGGACGACCACGTTATCTTGATAAGTGTGTGAATTGGACCATTTTCCTGTCCTGCTAAACATTCAAAATGTAACAAGTACTTTTAGGTGTCAGGGAAAATGTATATTATTTTCTTTAGCAAGATAGTGAAGTAAAAGTCAAAAATATAAATATTAAACTAAAGTACAGATACCCTTAAAAAACTACTTAAGTAGAACTTTAAAGCATTTTTACTGAAGTACTTTACACCAGTGAAAAAGGGATATTTCTAGCGTTAGTGAAAGGACAGTTGAATCTGAGAGGGTCAATGTGCATCACTATGTTCTCAGGGCCTAATATACAGTTGTGTCTAACAGATGTGAGAGTGACAAACATATTAATCTTCAAAGTTTGCTGCTTCAGTGTCTTTAGATAATATTGTCAGACGTTACTATGGAATACTGAAGTATAATTACAAGCATTTCATAAGTGTCAAAGGCTTTTATTGACAATTACATTTAGTTGATGCAAACAGTCAATATTTGCAGTGTTGACCCTTGTTTTTCAAGACCTCTGCAATCTGCCCTGGCATGCTGTCAATTAACTTCTGGGCCACATCCTGACTGATGGTAGCCCATTCTTTCATAATCAATGCTTGGGAGTTTGTCAGAATTTGTGCTTTTTGTTTGTCCACCCGCCTCTTGAGGATTGACCACAAATTCTCAATGGGATTAAGGTCTGGGGAGTTTCTTGGCCATGGACCCAAAATATCGATGTTTTATTCCCCGAACCACTTAGTTATCACTTTTGCCTTATGGCAAGGTGCTCCATCACACTGGAAAAGACATTGTTCGTCACCAAACTGTTCCTGGATGGTTGGGAGAAGTTGCTCTCGGGGATGTGTAGGTACCATTCTTTATTCATGGGTGTAAGGGGTGCCTACTGGCGACCTACTGGCGGCCTACTGGCGGCCTACTGGCGGCAGAGAAGTCAGGCGCAGTTTATTCATAAAAACCATCGGAAACAGAACAATTAATAAATGGACAGAACCCGTCGCCAGAATCACAACCACTTACATAATAAACAGATGAGGACATGGGGGGGAACAGAGGGTTAAATACACAACACGTAATGATGGAATTGAAACCAGGTGTGTGGGAAGACAAGACAAAACAAATGGAAAATGAAAAGTGGATCGATGATGGCTAGAAGACGGGTGACGCCGACCGCCCGAACGCCGCCCGAACAAGGAGAGGAACCAACTTCAGCGGAAGTCGTGATAATGGCTCATGCTAGAAAAGACATGGTTAGTCACCAAACTGTTCTGGATGGTTGGGAGAAGTTGCTCTCAGAGGATGTGTAGGTACCATTCTTTATTCATGGCTGTGTTCTTAGGCAAAATTGTGAGTGAGCCCACTCCTTGGCTGAGAAGCAACCCCACACATGAATGTTCTCAGGATGCTTTACTGTTGGCATGACACAGGACTGATGGTAGCGATCACCTTGTCTTCTCTGGACAAGCTTTATTCTGGATGCCCCAAACAATCGGAAAGGGGATTCATCAGAGAAAATTACTTTACCCCAGTCATCAGCAGTCCAATCCCTGAATATCAGTCTGTCCCTGATGTTTTTCCTGAGAGAAGTGGCTTCTTTGCTGCCATTCTTGACACCAGGCCATCCTCCAAAAGTCTTCACCTCACTGTCCATGCAGATGCACTCACACCTGCCTGCTGCCATTCCTGAGCAAGCTCTGTACTGGTGGTGTCACAATCCTGCAGCTGAATCAACTTTAGGAGACGGTCCTGGCGCTTGCTGGACTTTCTTGGGCGCCCTGAAGCCTTTTTCACAACAACTGAACCGCTCTCGCTGAAGTTCTTGATGATCCGATAAATGGTTGATTTAGGTGAAATCTTCTCAAATTCTCAACTTTTGGCCACGACTGTAGAGACGCTCTCTGACCAGTCTCTGGCTCACTACTGCCATCTAGTGGACAGGACAATACACTGTTCTGACCAGCCTCTCCTGTCTCACTACTGCCATCTAGTGGACAGGACAATACACTGTTCTGACCAGCCTCTCCTGTCTCACTACTGCCATCTAGTGGACAGGACAATACACTGTTCTGACCAGCCTCTCCTGTCTCACTACTGCCATCTAGTGGACAGGACAATACACTGTTCTGACCAGCCTCTCCTGTCTCACTACTGCCATCTAGTGGAGGACAGGAAAATACACTGTTTGCATAGAACAACACACAGGCAAAGAGACTGGCTTTCTATCCTCTGGGATATAGGCCCACAGACAACACTGAATGGTTTATATGTTGGAACAAATGAGAAACTTTAATCATCTTATACACCAAGTGGACAGGAGAAAACAACAGTTGCTGTGACAGAAATATGACTTCCAGGACATTTCAAAAAGACATCCTTCTCATCACATCTTCTCCATCAGACATCTGCTCCGTCATAGTTGAGTATGAAGCGGTCAATCTTCTCCATCAGCTCTCATCCGCTCCGTCACAGGTTGAGTATGAAGCGGTCAACCTCTCTCCATCAGCTCTCATCCGCTCCGTCACAGGTTGAGTATGAAGCGGTCAACCTCCTCCATCAGCTCTCATCCGCTCCGTCACAGGTTGAGTATGAAGCGGTCAACCTCCTCCATCAGCTCTCATCCGCTCCGTCCAGGTTGAGTATGAAGCGGTCAACCTCCTCCATCAGCTCTCATCCGCTCCGTCACAGGTTGAGTCTCCATCAGCTCTCATCCGCTCCGTCACAGGTTGAGTAAAGGTCAACCTTCTTCTTTCTCTTCACCCACAGGAAGGTTCTTTTGAGGCTGAAAGCGGACAGGAAACTTTCTTGGCTGAACCCCAGACAGGAAAGGTTCTTTCTGATTGGCTGAACCCGCAGACAGGAAAGGTTCTTTCTGATTGGCTGAACCAGCAGACAGGAAAGGTTCTTTCTGATTGGCTGAACCAGCGGACAGGAAAGGTTCTTTCTGATTGGCTGAACCAGCAGACAGGAAAGGTTCTTTCTGATTGGCTGAACCAGCGGACAGGAGAGCTTTGAAAAAGAAGACCTTGGCTCCCACGCAGCGCTCTGTCCGGACCTCTTTGGGGAATGTGTACCTGTACACTCCACAGGGGGTGTTGCCAAGGAACGTAGCCTTGAAATCAGCCTCTGGAACCAAGAACAAACGTGGCGTTAGAACGGAGAACACAGAATTTAGAGTCTTTACTGATGTACCAGTGCAGTGTTCAGGTGAAGGACTCTATCAAGATACAGAACTAGTGTAGTTAGATATAGAGCCCTGATCAATAATATTGCATAGATCTCCTGCTCAAGCACGTGCCGTGTAGATATTTCTGGAACCTTCCAGAGTCCAGCACTAGAAAAGGTGTTGGAAACCTGATGGAAATGTCTGACAGAGGAAACACTGCATCCCCCAAATTGTCCCCCTAATTCAGAGCACTACTTTTGACCAGGGCCTGTAAAGTAGTGCACTAGATAGGGCTCCAGTACCACCACACAGCTGACCTGGCAGGCTGCTGAGGCCTCTCTCTGCTGTCTGTCGGAGAGTCTCCCCTGCCTCCCACTGGGCCTGAGGGAGCAGCCAGATGGTCTCTTTACCGACAGTCTGCTGGACCAGCAGGACCAGGCTGTCTCCTAGACACCTCTCCACTGAGCCCAGTGGTGTCCCATCTACATCTGAAACACAGAGTTACAGGTCAGTTTGACAGTCTGTTAGTCTCCACCTGTTGTTTATGAAGCATTTCACTGTTAGTCTCCACCTGTTGGTCATGAAGCATTTCACTGTTAGTCTCCACCTGTTGGTCATGAAGCATTTCACTGTTAGTCTCCACCTGGTTGGCATTTCACTGTTAGTCTCCACCTGTTGCTCATGAAGCATTTCACTGTTAGTCTCCACCTGTTGGTCATGAAGCATTTCACTGTTAGTCTCCACCTGTTGGTCATGAAGCATTTCACTGTTAGTCTCCACCTGTTGGTCATGAAGCATTTCACTGTTAGTCTCCACCTGTTGGTCATGAAGCATTTCACTGTTAGTCTCCACCTGTTGTTCATGAAGCATTTCACTGTTAGTCTCCACCTGTTGGTCATGAAGCATTTCACTGTTAGTCTCCACCTGTTGGTCATGAAGCATTTCACTGTTAGTCTCCACCTGTTGTTCATGAAGCATTTCACTGTTAGTCTCCACCTGTTGTCATGAAGCATTTCACTGTTAGTCTCCACCTCTCATGAAGCATTTCACTGTTAGTCTCCACCTGTTGCTCATGAAGCATTTCACTGTTAGTCTCCACCTGTTGCTCATGAAGCATTTCACTGTTAGTCTCCACCTGTTGGTCATGAAGCATTTCACTGTTAGTCTCCACCTGTTGTTTTGAAGCATTTCACTGTTAGTCTCCACCTGTTGTTCATGAAGCATTTCACTGGTTAGTCTCCACCTGTTGGTCATGAAGCATTTCACTATTAGTCTCCACCTGTTGCTCATGAAGCATTTCACTGGTTAGTCTCCACCTGTTGGTCATGAAGCATTTCACTGTTAGTCTCCACCTGTTGGTCATGAAGCATTTCACTGTTAGTCTCCACCTGTTGGTCATGAAGCATTTCACTATTAGTCTCCACCTGTTGCTCATGAAGCATTTCACTGGTTAGTCTCCACCTGTTGGTCATGAAGCATTTCACTGTTAGTCTCCACCTGTTGGTCATGAAGCATTTCACTGTTAGTCTCCACCTGTTGGTCGTGAAGCATTTCACTGTTAGTCTCCACCTGTTGGTCATGAAGCATTTCACTGTTAGTCTCCACCTGTTGGTCATGGAAGCATTTCACTGTTAGTCTCCACCTGTTGCTCATGAAGCATTTCACTGTTAGTCTCCACCTGTTGGTCATGAAGCATTTCACTGTTAGTCTCCACCTGTTGGTCATGAAGCATTTCACTGTTAGTCTCCACCTGTTGGTCATGAAGCATTTCACTGTTAGTCTCCACCTGTTGGTCATGAAGCATTTCACTGTTAGTCTCCACCTGTTGTTCATGAAGCATTTCACTGTTAGTCTCCACCTGTTGGTCATGAAGCATTTCACTGTTAGTCTCCACCTGTTGGTCATGAAGCATTTCACTGTTAGTCTCCACCTGTTGGTCATGAAGCATTTCACTGTTAGTCTCCACCTGTTGGTCATGAAGCATTTCACTGTTAGTCTCCACCTGTTGTTCATGAAGCATTTCACTGTTAGTCTCCACCTGTTGGTCATGAAGCATTTCACTGTTAGTCTCCACCTGTTGGTCATGAAGCATTTCACTGTTAGTCTCCACCTGTTGGTCATGAAGCATTTCACTGTTAGTCTCCACCTGTTGGTCATGAAGCATTTCACTGTTAGTCTCCACCTGTTGGTCATGAAGCACTGTTAGTTTCACTGTTAGTCTCCACCTGTTGGTCATGAAGCATTTCACTGTTAGTCTCCACCTGTTGTTCATGAAGCATTTCACTGTTAGTCTCCACCTGTTGTTTATGAAGCATTTCACTGTTAGTCTCCACCTGTTGGTCATGAAGCATTTCACTGTTAGTCTCCACCTATTGGTCATGAAGCATTTCACTGTTAGTCTCCACCTGTTGGTCATGAAGCATTTCACTGTTAGTCTCCACCTGTTGGTCATGAAGCATTTCACTGTTAGTCTCCACCTGTTGGTCATGAAGCATTTCACTGTTAGTCTCCACCTCATGAAGCATTTCACTGGTCTCCACCTGTTGTTCATGAAGCATTTCACTGTTAGTCTCCACCTGTTGGTCATGAAGCATTTCACTGTTAGTCTCCACCTGTTGGTCATGAAGCATTTCACTGTTAGTCTCCACCTGTTGTTCATGAAGGTCACTGTTAGTCTCCACCTGTTGTTTATGAAGCATTTCACTGTTAGTCTCCACCTATTGTTCATGAAGCATTTCACTGTTAGTCTCCACCTGTTGTTCATGAAGCATTTCACTGTTAGTCTCCACCTGTTGGTCATGAAGCATTTCACTGTTAGTCTCCACCTGTTGTTCATGAAGCATTTCACTGTTAGTCTCCACCTGTTGGTCATGAAGCATTTCACTGTTAGTCTCCACCTGTTGGTCATGAAGCATTTCACTGTTAGTCTCCACCTGTTGGTCATGAAGCATTTCACTGTTAGTCTCCACCTGTTGGTCATGAAGCATTTCACTGTTAGTCTCCACCTATTGGTCATGAAGCATTTCACTGTTAGTCTCCACCTGTTGCTCATGAAGCATGTCACTGTTAGTCTCCACCTGTTGGTCATGAAGCATTTCACTGTTAGTCTCCACCTGTTGGTCATGAAGCATTTCACTGTTAGTCTCCACCTGTTGGTCATGAAGCATTTCACTGTTAGTCTCCACCTGTTGGTCATGAAGCATTTCACTGTTAGTCTCCACCTGTTGTTCATGAAGCATTTCACTGTTAGTCTCCACCTGTTGGTCATGAAGCATTTCACTGTTAGTCTCCACCTGTTGGTCATGAAGCATTTCAATGTTAGTCTCCACCTGTTGGTCATGAAGCATTTCACTGTTAGTCTCCACCTGTTGGTCATGAAGCATTTCACTGTTAGTCTCCACCTGTTGGTCATGAAGCATTTCACTGTTAGTCTCCACCTGTTGTTTATGAAGCATTTCACTGTTAGTCTCCACCTGTTGGTCATGAAGCATTTCACTGGTAGTCTCCACCTGTTGTTCATGAAGCATTTCACTGTTAGTCTCCACCTGTTGTTTATGAAGCATTTCACTGTTAGTCTACTACACCTATTGGTCATGAAGCATTTCACTGTTAGTCTCCACCTGTTGGTCATGAAGCATTTCACTGTTAGTCTCCACCTGTTGGTCATGAAGCATTTCACTGTTAGTCTCCACCTGTTGGTCATGAAGCATTTCACTGTTAGTCTCCACCTGTTGTTCATGAAGCATTTCACTGTTAGTCTCCACCTGTTCTCATGAAGCATTTCCTGTTAGTCTCCACCTGTTGGTCATGAAGCATTTCACTGTTAGTCTCCACCTGTTGGTCATGAAGCATTTCACTGTTAGTCTCCACCTGTTGGTCATGAAGCATTTCACTGTTAGTCTCCACCTGTTGGTCATGAAGCATTTCACTGTTAGTCTCCACCTGTTGTTTATGAAGCATTTCACTGTTAGTCTCACCTGTTGGTCATGAAGCATTTCACTGGTAGTCTCCACCTGTTGTTCATGAAGCATTTCACTGTTAGTCTCCACCTGTTGTTCATGAAGCATGTCACTGTTAGTCTCCACCTATTGGTCATGAAGCATTTCACTGTTAGTCTCCACCTGTTGTTCATGAAGCATTTCACTGTTAGTCTCCACCTGTTGGTCATGAAGCATTTCACTGTTAGTCTCCACCTGTTGGTCATGAAGCATTTCACTGTTAGTCTCCACCTGTTGGTCATGAAGCATTTCACTGTTAGTCTCCACCTGTTGTTCATGAAGCATGTCACTGTTAGTCTCCACCTGTTGTTCATGAAGCATTTCACTGGTTAGTCTCCACCTGTTGGTCATGAAGCATTTCACTGTTAGTCTCCACCTGTTGTTTATGAAGCATGTCACTGTTAGTCTCCACCTGTTGTTTATGAAGCATTTCACTGTTAGTCTCCACCTGTTGTTTATGAAGCATTTCACTGTTAGTCTCCACCTGTTGTTCATGAAGCATTTCACTGTTAGTCTCCACCTGTTGGTCATGAAGCATTTCACTGTTAGTCTCCACCTGTTGGTCATGAAGCATGTCACTGTTAGTCTCCACCTGTTGGTCATGAAGCATTTCACTGGTTAGTCTCCACCTGTTGCTCATGAAGCATTTCACTGGTTAGTCTCCACCTGTTGGTCATGAAGCATTTCACTGTTAGTCTCCACCTGTTGTTTATGAAGCATGTCACTGTTAGTCTCCACCTGTTGTTTATGAAGCATTTCACTGTTAGTCTCCACCTATTGTTCATGAAGCATTTCACTGTTAGTCTCCACCTGTTGGTCATGAAGCATGTCACTGTTAGTCTCCACCTGTTGGTCATGAAGCATTTCACTGTTAGTCTCCACCTGTTGTTCATGAAGCATTTCACTGTTAGTCTCCACCTGTTGGTCATGAAGCATGTCACTGTTAGTCTCCACCTGTTGTTTATGAAGCATTTCACTGTTAGTCTCCACCTGTTGTTTATGAAGCATTTCACTGTTAGTCTCCACCTGTTGGTCATGAAGCATGTCACTGTTAGTCTCCACCTGTTGTTCATGAAGCATTTCACTGTTAGTCTCCACCTGTTGGTCATGAAGCATTTCACTGTTAGTCTCCACCTGTTGTTTATGAAGCATGTCACTGTTAGTCTCCACCTGTTGTTTATGAAGCATTTCACTGTTAGTCTCCACCTATTGTTCATGAAGCATTTCACTGTTCACCACCTGTTGGTCATGAAGCATTTCACTGTTAGTCTCCACCTGTTGCTCATGAAGCATTTCACTGTTAGTCTCCACCTGTTGGTCATGAAGCATTTCACTGTTAGTCTCCACCTGTTGGTCATTTTTTTTTTTTTTTTTTTTTTTTTTTTATTTCACCTTTATTTAACCAGGTAGGCTAGTAGAGAACAAGTTCTCATTTGCAACTCACCTGGCCAAGATAAAGCATAGCAGTGTGAACAGACAACACAGAGTTACACATGGAGTAAACAATTAGCAAGTCAATAACACAGTAGAAAAAAATGGGCAGTCTATACAATGTGTGCAAAAGGCATGAGGAGGTAGGCGAATAATACAATTTTGCAGATTAACACTGGAGTGATAAATGATCAGATGGGCATGTACAGGTAGAGATATTGGTGTGCAAAAGAGCAGAAAAGTAAATAAATAAAAACAGTATAAAAACAGTATGGGAATGAGGTAGGTGAAAAAGGGTGAGCTATTTACTATAGACTATGTACAGCTGCAGCGATCGGTTAGCTGCTCGGATAGCTGATGTTTGAAGTTGGTGAGGAGATAAAAGTCTCCAACTTCAGCGATTTTTACCAATTCGTTTCAGTCACAGGCAGCAGAGTACTGGAATGAAAGGCACCAAATGAGGTGTTGGCTTTAGGATGATCAGTGAGATACACCTGCTGGAGCGCGTGCTACGGATGGGTGTTGCCATCGTGACCCAGTGTGAACTGAGATAAGGCGGAGCTTTACCTAGCATGGACTTGTAAATGACCTGGAGCCAGTTGGTCTGAGACGAATATGTAGTGAGGGCCAGCCGACTAGAGCATACAAGTCGCAGTGGTGGGTGGTATAAGGTGCTTTAGTGACAAAACGGATGGCACTGTGATAGACTGCATCCAGTTTGCTGAGTAGAGTGTTGGAAGCCATTTTTGTAGATGACATCGCTAGAAGTCGAGGATCGGTAGGATAGTCAGTTTACTAGGGTAAGCTTGGCAGCGTGAGTGAAGGAGGCTTTGTTGCGGAATAGACAAGCCGACTCTGGATTTGATTTTTGATTGGAGATGTTTGATGTGAGTCTGGAAGGAGAGTTTGCAGTCTAGCCAGACACCTAGGTACTTATAGATGTCCACATATTCAAGGTTGGAACCATCCAGGGTGGTGATGCTAGTCGGGCATGCGGGTGCAGGCAATATCGGTTGAAAACATGCATTTGGTTTTACTCGCGTTTAAGAGCAGTTGGAGGCCACGGAAGGAGTCTGTAGGCATTGAAGCTCGTTTGGAGGTTTGATAGCACAGTGTCCAATGACGGGACGAGACAAGTATATAGAACCGTCTGCGTAGAGGTGGATCAGGGAATCGCCCGCAGCAAGAGCAACATCATTGATATATACAGAGAAAGAGTCGGCCCGAGACACCAACCCTAGGCACCCCCATAGAGACTCACAGAGGACCGGACATCATGCCCTCTGATTTGACACACTGAACTCTGTCTGCAAAGTAATTGGTGAACCAGGCAAGGCAGTCATCCGTAAATAAAACCGAGGCTGTTGAGTCTGCCGATAAGAATTTGGTGATTGACAGAGTCGAAAGCCTTGGCGAGAGGTCGATGAAACGGCTGCACAGTACTGTCTTTTATCGATGGCGGTTATGATATCATTTAGTACCTTGAGTGTGGCTGAGGTGCACCCGTGACCGGCTCGAAACCAGATTGCACAACGGAGAAGGTACGGTGGGATTCGAGATGGTCAGTGACCTGTTTGTTGACTTGGCTTTCGAAGACCTTAGATAGGCAGGGCAGGATGGATATAGGTCTATAGCAGTTTGGGTCCAGGGTGTCTCCTCCTTTGAAGAGGGGATGACTGCGGCAGCTTTCAATCCTTGGGGATCTCAGACGATATGAAAAGAGAGGTTGAACAGGCTGGTAATAGGGGTTGCGACAATGGCGGCAGATAGTTTCAGAAATAGCGGGTCCAGATTGTCAAGCCCAGCTGATTTGTACGGGTCCAGGTTTTGCAGCTCTTTCAGAACATCTGCTATCTGGATTTGGGTAAAGGAGAATCTGGAGAGGCTTGGGTGAGGAACTACGGGGGGCGGAGCTGTTGGCCGAGGTTGGAGTAGCCAGGCGGAAGGCATGGCCAGCCGTTGAGAAGTGCTTATTGAAGTTTTCGATAATCATGGATTTATCGGTGGAGACCGTGTTTCCTAGCCTCAGTGCAGTGGGCAGCTGGGAGGAGGTGCTCTTGTTCTCCATGGACTTCACAGTGTCCCAGAACATTTTGGAGTTGGAGCTACAGGATGCAAACTTTGCCTGAAGAAGCTGGCCTTAGCTTTCCTGACTGACTGCGTGTATTGGTTCCTGACTTCCCTGAACAGTTGCATATCACGGGGGGCTATTCGATGCTATTGCAGTCCGCCACAGGATGTTTTTGTGCTGGTCGAGGGCAGTCAGGTCTGGAGTGAACCAGGGCTGTATCTGTTCTTGGTTCTGCATTTTTTGAACGGAGCATGCTTATCCAAAATGGTGAGGAAGTTACTTTTAAAGAATGACCAGGCATCCTCAACTGACGGGATGAGGTCAATGTCCTTCCAGGATACACGGGCCAGGTCGATTAGAAAGGCCTGCTCACAGAAGTGTTTTAGGGAGCGTTTGACAGTGATGAGGGGTGGTCGTTTGACTGCGGCTCCGTGGCGGATACAGGCGATGAGGCAGTGATCGCTGAGATCCTGGTTGAAGACAGCGGAGGTATATTTGGAGGGCCAGTTGGTCAGGATGACGTCTATGAGGGTGCCCTTGTTTACAGAGTTAGGGTTGTACCTGGTGGGTTCCTTGATGATTTGCGTGAGATTGAGGGCATCTAGCTTAGATTGTAGGACTGCCGGGGTGTTAAGCATATCCCAGTTTAGGTCACCTAACAGGACAAACTCTGAAGCTAGATGGGGGCGATCAATTCACAAATGGTGTCCAGGGCACAGCTGGGAGCTGACGGGGGTCGGTAGCAGGCGGCAACAGTGAGAGACTTGTTTCTGGAGAGAGTAATTTTCAAAATTAGTAGTTCAAACTGTTTGGGTATGGACCTGGAAAGTATGACATTACTTTGCAGGCTATCTCTGCAGTAGACTGCGACTCCGCCCCCTTTGGCAGTTCTATCTTGACGGAAGATGTTATAGTTGGGTATGGAAATCTCTGAATTTTTGGTGGCCTTCCTGAGCCAGGATTCAGACACGGCAAGGACATCAGGGTTAGCAGAGTGTGCTAAAGCAGTGAGTAAAACAAACTTAGGGAGGAGGCTTCTGATGTTGACATGCATAAAACCAAGACTTTTCGATCACAGAAGTCAACAAATGAGGGTACCTGGGGACATGCAGGGCCTGGGTTTACCTCCACATCACCCGCGGAACAGAGAAGGAGTAGTATGAGGGTGCGGCTAAAGGCTATCAAAACTGGTCGCCTAGAGCGTTGGGGGCAGAGGATAAGAGGAGCAGGTTTCTGGGCATGGTAGAATATATTCAGGGCATAATGCGCAGACAGGGGTATGGTGGGGTGCGGGTACAGCGGAGGTAAGCCCAGGCACTGGGTGATGATGAGAGAGGTTGTATCTCTGGACATGCTGGTTGTAATGGGTGAGGTCACCGCATGTGTGGGGGGTGGGACAAAGGAGGTAACAGGGGTATGCAGAGTGGATCTAGGGGCTCCATTGTGAACTAAAACAATGATAACTAACCTGAACAACAGTATACAAGGCATATTGACATTTGGGAGAGACATACAGCGAGGCATACAGTAATCACAGGTGTTGAATTGGGAAAGCTAGCTAAAAACAGTAGGCGAGGCTAATCAGCTAGCACAAAAAACAGCAGGTAAAAAGGCGTTGACTAGGCAACTGGGTCGACAGATAAAACAAACAAGCAGAATGGAGTACCGTGATTAATGGACAGTCCAGCGTGCGTCAGCTATGTAGCCAAGAGATCAGTGTCCAGGGGGAAGCATGTCACTGTTAGTCTCCACCTGTTGGTCATGAAGCATGTCACTGTTAGTCTCCACCTGTTGGTCATGAAGCATGTCACTGTTAGTCTCCACCTGTTGGTCATGAAGCATGTCACTGTTAGTCTCCACCTGTTGGTCATGAAGCATGTCACTGTTAGTCTCCACCTGTTGGTCATGAAGCATGTCACTGTTAGTCTCCACCTGTTGGTCATGAAGCATGTCACTGTTAGTCTCCACCTGTTGCTCATGAAGCATTTCACTGGTTAGTCTCCACCTATTGGTCATGAAGCATTTCACTGTTAGTCTCCACCTGTTGGTCATGAAGCATTTCACTGGTTAGTCTCCACCTATTGGTCATGAAGCATTTCACTGTTAGTCTCCACCTGTTGGTCATGAAGCATTTCACTGACCAATAAAATGTGATTTATTATTTGATTTGTTCTAATGTTTTGTCGAGTCAGTGCATAGGGAATAGGGTGCCATGAAGGACAACCTCTCTGACTCCTACCTCTGTCTCTGAGAGCAGGTTGGAAGTGTTTGAGTTTCTGTTCCCAGGTGTCCTCCTGGTCACTGATGGTCTCCTGGCCGCCGTAGTCCGCCTCCTCCTCATCTGAAGCAGTTGTCTGCCTGTTTACGAGTCATCGTTCTGAGTCCTCAAGGAGCCTCTGTTCATGATCCGACAGCAAGCTTCTCTCCAGCTCCATCTGGGATTAGGATATCACAGAGACGTCAGTACTGGGATTAGGATTCACAGAGATCAGTACTGGGATTAGGATATCACAGAGATCAGTACTGGGATTAGGATATCACAGAGACGTCAGTACTGGGATTAGGATATCACAGAGACGTCAGTACTGGGATTAGGATATCACAGAGACCTCAGTACTGGGATTAGGATATCAGAGACCTCAGTAGTGGGATTAGGATATCACAGGACGTGTACTGGGATTAGGATATCACAGAGACGTCCTACTGGGATTAGGATATCACAGAGACGTCAGTACTGGGATTGGATATCACAGAGACGTCAGTACTGGGATTAGGATATCAGAGACGTCAGTACTGGGATTAGGATATCACAGAGACGTCAGTACTGGGATTAGGATATCACAGAGACGTCACCCTCTCAACCCCTAGGATATCACAGAGACGTCACCCTCTCAACCCCTAGGATATCACAGAGACCCTCTCAACCCCTAGGATATCACAGAGACGTCACCCTCTCAACCCCTAGGATATCACAGAGACGTCACCCTCTCAACCCCTAGGATATCACAGAGACGTCACCCTCTCAACCCCTAGGATATCACAGAGACCCTCTCAACCCCTAGGATATCACAGAGACCCTCTCAACCCCTAGGATATCACAGAGACCCTCTCAACCCCTAGGATATCACAGAGACCCTCTCAACCCCTAGGATATCACAGAGACGTCACCCTCTCAACCCCTAGGATATCACAGAGACGTCAGCCTCTCAACCCCTAGGATATCACAGAGACGTCAGCCTCTCAACCCCTAGGATATCACAGAGACGTCAGTACTGGGATTAGGATATCACAGAGACGTCAGTACTGGGATTAGGATATCACAGAGACGTCACCCTCTCAACCCCTAGGATATCACAGAGACCCTCTCAACCCCTAGGATATCACAGAGACGTCACCCTCTCAACCCCTAGGATATCACAGAGACGTCACCCTCTCAACCCCTAGGATATCACAGAGACCAGTACTCTCAACCAGTACTGGGATTAGGATATCACAGAGACGTCACCCTCTCAACCCCTAGGATATCACAGGGACGTCACCCTCTCAACCCCTAGGATATCACAGAGACGTCACCCTCTCAACCCCTAGGATATCACAGAGACGTCACCCTCTCAACCCCTAGGATATCACAGAGACGTCACCCTCTCAACCCCTAGGATATCACAGAGACCCTCTCAACCCCTAGGATATCACAGAGACGTCACCCTCTCAACCCCTAGGATATCACAGAGACATCACCCTCTCAACCCCTAGGATATCACAGAGACGTCACCCTCTCAACCCCTAGGATATCACAGAGACGTCACCCTCTCAACCCCTAGGATATCACAGAGACGTCACCCTCTCAACCCCTAGGATATCACAGAGACCCTCTCAACCCCTAGGATATCACAGGGACGTCACCCTCTCAACCCCTAGGATATCACAGAGACGTCACCCTCTCAACCCTAGACAACTAGACACCAATATCACTAGACACCAACATCACTAGACACCTAGCCTACAGCATTCACTAGACACCTAGCCTACAGAGACACCAACCTCTCAGACACCAGGATATCACTAGACACCACCATCACAACCCCTAGGATATCACTAAACACCCTCTCAGACACCTAGCCTATCAGCAGACACTCTCAACCCCTAGGATATCACAGTCACCCTCTCAACCCCTAGGATATCACAGACACCAACATCTCAGACCCCTAGGATATCACAGAGACCAACATCACAACCCCTGGGATATCACAGAGACGTCACCCTCTCAACACCAGGACATCACTAGACGTCACCCTCTCAACCCTAGGATATCACAGAGACCCTCTCAACCCCAACATCACTAGACACCAACCCTCCCAACCCTAGGATATCACAGAGACACAAACATCTCAACCCCTAGGATATCACAGAGACACCACCCTCCAAACCCACTAGACACCAACATCACAGAGACGTCACCTCTCAGACACCTAGCCTATCAGCAGACACCAATATCACCTCACCAACATCACTAGACATATCGCAGAGACGTCACCTCTCAACACCAACACCACTAGACACCACCATCTCAACCCCAGGATATCACAGACACGCCACAGCTAGACTCAACATCACTATCACAGAGACACCAACATCTCAACCCCTAGATACCACACACCCTCTCAACACCTAGGATATCACAGAGACGTCACCTCTCAACCCCTAGCTAGATATCGCAGACACCAACATCTCAACCCCTAGGATATCACAGAGATGTCAGTACTGGGACAGGATATCACTAGACACCAACATCCCTCAACCCCTAACATATCACAGAGACGTCACCTCTCAACCCCTAGGATATCACAGCTAGACACCAATATCACTAGACTCAACATCACTAGACACCAATATCACAGAGACACCTCTCATTCCTAGGATATCACAGCTACGACAGCCTCTCAACACCAATATCACTAGACACCAACATCACTAGACACCTAGGATATCACTAGACACCAACATCTCAACCCCTAGGACATCACAGACACCAACACCCTCTCAACCACTAGGATATCACAGAGACCGCCTACAGCTCTCATTCACTAGGATATCAACAGAGATCACCACTCAGACACCTAGCCTACGCAGCTCACCCTAGACTCAACCACTAGGATATCACAGAGATGTCACCCTCCCAACCCCTAGGATATCACAGGACGACACCAACATCTCAACCCCTAGACACCTATCACAGGGAGACACCCATCTCAACACCCTCACTAGACACCGCATCACTAGACACCAACATCACAACACCAATATCACAGGGACACCAACATCACTAGACACCAACATCACTAGACACCAACATCACTAGACACCTAGCCTACAGCTAGACACCAACATCACTAGACACCAACATCACTAGACACCAACATCACTAGACACCTAGCCTACAGCTAGACACCAACATCACTAGACACCAACATCACTAGACACCAACATCACTAGACACCAATGCACATCCAAATCCATCCAACAAGTAAATTAATGCCAGTAGGCCTATAGTTGACTCTTTTGGCTCAAGCATTTCATAGGCCTACATTATTTTAGGTTCATGTGGCGATGAGGACTGTTTTTTAATTAAATGTTAGTCCTGAACTAGTCTTGGAAGTTGATTGGTTGAATATGTGTTAGTGCAAGGCTAGAAGCAAAGACCTGCATTGGCCTGCACATCCACTTCAGGACCACGGTCAGCAAACCATCTCAGACTAGTGTGCTTCTGTAGCTCAGTTGGTAGAGCATGGCGCTTGTAACATCAGGGTAGTGGGTTCGATTCCGGGACCACCCATACCACCCACGACACCAGCTATCACTAATATTGTGTATAAGAGGTCAGGCTGGGCCTTATATAGTGTATCAGAGGTCAGGCTGGACACTAATATAGTGTATACAGAGGTCAGGCTGGGCCTTATATAGTGTATAAGAGGTCAGGCTGGGCCAACAAGTGTATAAGAGGTCAGGCTGGGCCTAATATAGTGTATAAGAGTTGACTGGGCCTTTAGTGTATAAGAGGTCAGGCTGGGCCTAATATATGTATAAGAGGTTCAGGCTGGGCCTAATATAGTGTATAAGTTTTTAATTAAATGTTACTCCTGATATAGTGTATAAGAGGTTAGGCAGACGCTTTTATCCTAATATAGTGTATAAGAGGTCAGGCAGTCATATAGTGTATAAGAGGTCTACTGGGCCTTATATAGTGTATAAGAGGTCAGGCTGGGCCTAATATAGTGTATCAGAGGTCAGGCTGGGCCTAATATAGTGAATAAGAGGTCAGGCTGGGCCTAATATAGTGTATCAGACTTTTTTTTTTTTTTTATAGTCTTAAGAAGTTGATTGGTTGAATATAGTGTATAAGAAGGCTTGAAGCAAATAGTGAATAAGAGGTTGCTGGGCCTACATCCAGTGTATCAGGACCACGGTCAGCCATATAGCATCTCAGAGGTCCTTCTGGGCCTGTGGTCCTTCTGTAGAGCATGGCGCTTGTAACGCCAGGGTAGTGGGTTCGATTCCCGGGACCACCCATACGTAGAATGTATGCACACATGACTGTAAGTCGCTTTGGATAAAAGCGTCTGCTAAATGGCATATATTATTATTATATATTACTAGTGACTACAGCCATTGACAAGTGAATGGAAACGCATTTATTTACCTGATGCATGAGCTCGGCGAATTGGTCTTCGATCGGGTTCCGCTCCTGTGATATGACAGGCAGCCTCTGGAGACACACCGCCCCGTACAGCTTCCATGGCGACGCGACTCGCTTTCCGTTTTACTTCCGGTCTGAGTCGCAGCTCGACAAGCGGAACCGAGAGAAATTTGACGAACTCCTGTATGTTTTAGACCCGTCCGTCTGACGTTTGTAATAAATTGCCGTAAAGGGCGATTCGCCATTCTCGAGCAGGGCGCTGCCATCTTGATTCTCCAGTTTCCACCCACAATCCTCTGCGAAGAAGGGAGAGATTATGCTATAAGGAAAAGGGGTAGAGGAAATGAAGATAAATGTCGTTTGAAATGTAAAAATATATAACATTGAGATCATTCATTGAAACATATTTTTTTATTGATCTTAGATACATTTAGTGTAGAAATAAAAAAAAGTTTATGCATAAGATTTTAGAACAAAATATTTTCTAATATTCGCGCTCCCCACATTATTAATAATGTACTATTCCAGGAAACGCGTCATACTAAATGGCTCGTCGCTAGTTACTACAATCACAAACAAATTTCACAATATACCTTCTTAAAATATGTTTTAAACCTAGCCACACTGCTAACCGTATGCCTATCCTAACCTTGAATTAAGACCAAAAAACACATTTATGTTGTCATGAATCTTTACGATATAGCCCATTTTGACTTTGTGACTGTGCTGTCTATTGAAACCTCCTCAATGTCACACATGTTGTTGTGTAACGCAAGTTGACTTGTTGGTTTCTAGTAGCTAAATCATATTAGCTAATCATGTATAAGTTAAACTGTATATTATCTAAGTCTGTCAGGAGTGCCTGCCAACAGGTTGCTGGTTCCGTCAATGCAGGAGGCGCAATGTAAGTATCTCGTTTTTTTATACGAAATCCCATGCATGCAATTGACAGCTAGATAGATATACATTATTTTATGACGCTAGTTGTAGTCTGGTACTTTAAACTAGACAAAGACCTTTGCCGATTTAAGTATACTGCCAGTTTGCTACATTTCATTCAACCTATCAGCTACCTTGTTATCTATCTATACCAAACAAAATTATAAACGCAACATGCTTTTACTGAGTTACAGTTCATATAAGGAAAATAGTTAATTGGAACACATGAACTATTCCCTAATCTATGGGGCAGGGGTGCAGCCATTTATTCATTTTTTAAATAAATTGGTTGTGCAGTGCAATCACGCTCCTGTGATGGCAATTACACTGTCCTGTCCCATCTGGACAAGAGGACTATCCATGTAAGAATGCTGTTCTTTGACTATAGCTCAGCATTCAACACCATTCAGTACCCTCCAAGCTAATCGTTAGGCTCCAGGCCCTGGGTCTCAACCCCGCCCTGTGCAACTGGGGCCTGGACTTCCTGACGGGCCACCCTTAGGTGGCGGAGTTAGGAAACTCCACCTTCAATTCGCTGATCCTCAACACAGGGGCCCCACAATGGGTGGGTGCTCAGCCCCTCCTGTACTCCCTGTTCACCCATGACTGTGTGGCCACGCCTCCAACTCAAAAAGCTTCGTGATATGCCACACCTGTCAGGTGGATTATCTTGGCAAAGAAGAAATGCTCACTAACAGGGATGTAAAAACAAATGTGCTTTTTCTGGGATTGTTTATTTCAGCTTCACTTGTGGTGTTTCTATTCCTGTAGATGATCTGGGCAGTTACTAGACTGTCTCAACATGAACCAGTTGATTTATCAACACTTGTGGTGTTTCTATTCCTGTTCACTAGATGATCTGGGCAGTTACTAGACTGTCTCAACATGAACCAGTTGATTTATCAACACTTGTGGTGTTTCTATTCCTGTTCACTAGATGATCTGGGCAGTTACTAGACTGTCTCAACATGAACCGGTTGATTTATCAACACTTGTGGTGTTTCTATTCCTGTTCACTAGATGATCTGGGCAGTTACTAGACTGTCTCAACATGAACCAGTTGATTTATCAACACTTGTGGTGTTTCTATTCCTGTTCACTAGATGATCTGGGCAGTTACTAGACTGTCTCAACATGAACCAGTTGATTTATCAACACTTGTATTCCTGTTCACTAGATGATCTGGGCAGTTACTAGACTGTCTCAACATGAACCAGTTGATTTATCAACACTTGTGGTGTTTCTATTCCTGTTCACTAGATGATCTGGGCAGTTACTAGACTGTCTCAACATGAACCAGTTGATTAGATGATCTCAGTTACTAGACTGTCTCAACATGAACCAGTTGGTGTTTCTATTCCTGTTCACTAGATGATCTGGGCAGTTACTAGACTGTCTCAACAGTTGAACCTAGATGTTGATTTATCAACACTTGATTTATAGCCAGTTGTGGAACCAGCGGTCTGCAGAGAGCAGTGTGCTGATTGGTTTATTCTCTGTTATAGTTGTGGAACCAGCGGTCTGCAGAGAGCAGTGTCCTCCAGTGCTGTCAGGTTGCAAGAGGATGCCAGTGTCTCAGCCACACCTGGGAATATATCCAAAGACTTCAGGTAACACTAGCTCTGACTCTAGGTGGCATTCTGCCTTCTCCCTACAGCTCTCAGCCAATCGCTTCGCTCACAACAGGCTCATGTGAGCTACAATCCCAACTCTGTGTCATCAGCGAGAAACAATCCTTCAAAATAAAACAATAGTCCATTTTGCCCAGATCCATCCAGCAAAACTATAATTCAGCTCCACTTCCTGAGTTTCTCTGACACACAGGTGTACAGAGCATTCTAGAGAGGTAATTAACACAGGTAAACAAGCAATGAACCACGGAGATATGGCCTTGTGGGAACACTAACCCTATAAAGATGTGTTGTAATTTTAACCTTTTAGTTAAAAAAAATAAGATTTCTCTCTGATTTGAAAGATAAGGTCCATATGACTCCAAAACCGCACTGCAAGCGATGTCTGTTAATGTTCAGAGTCGTACAGAAGACACCTTTACCCAATGACTTATTGGGTATCTGGGGTATTTTAATAGGATCCCTGTATATCAGTACCCACACAATATCCAGGTCAAATAGGGGAGAGGTGTTTTCTTTAGGTTTTAATAGGATCCCTGTATATCAGTACCCACACAATATCCAGGTCAAATAGGGAGAGGCGTTGTGCCGTGAGGTGAGGTGAGGTGTTGTGAGGTGTTGTGAGGTGTTGTGAGGTGTTGTGAGGTGTTGTGAGGAGAGGTGAGGTGTTGTGAGGAGAGGTGAGGTGTTGTGAGGAGAGGTGAGGTGTTGTGAGGAGAGGTGAGGTGTTGTGAGGAGAGGTGAGGTGTTGTGAGGAGAGGTGAGGTGTTGTGAGGAGAGGTGAGGGTGTTGTGAGGAGAGGTGAGGTGTTGTGAGGAGAGGTGAGGTGTTGTGAGGAGAGGTGAGGTGTTGTGAGGAGAGGTGAGGTGTTGAGAGGTGTTGAGAGGAGGTGTTGTGAGGAGAGGTGAGGTGTTGTAGGGAGAGGTGAGGTGTTGTGAGGTGTTGTGAGGAGAGGTGTTGTGTTGTGAGGAGAGGTGAGGAGAGGTGAGGTGTTGTGAGGAGAGGTGAGGTGTTGTGAGGAGAGGTGAGGTGTTGTGAGGAGAGGTGAGGTGTTGTGAGGAGAGGTGAGGTGTTGTGAGGAGAGGCGTTGTGAGGTGTTGCTTTAGGATTTTTTAAACCCGGTTTGCTGTTCACTTGAGCGATCTCAGATGGGAGCTCAATGCAGTCATGCCTCTATGTAATACTGTACACTTTCTGGAAGTTGTTCTGGATTTGGTGAAAAGACCCCTGGTGGCATGTCTGGTTGGGTAAGTGTGTTCTGGACCTGGGGACTGTGAAAAGACCCCTGGTGGCATGTCTGGTTGGGTAAGTGTGTTCTGGACCTGGGGACTGTGAAAAGACCCCTGGTGGCATGTCTGGTTGGGTACGTGTGTTCTGGTCCTGGGGACTGTGAAAAGACCCCTGGTGGCATGTCTGGTTGGGTAAGTGTGTTCTGGACCTGGGGACTGTGAAAAGACCCTGGTGGCATGTCTGGTTGGGTAAGTGTGTTCTGGACCTGGGGACTGTGAAAAGACCCCTGGTGGCATGTCTGGTTGGGTAAGTGTGTGTGTCAGAGATTTGTGTAAGTTGACTGTGCAAACAATTTGGTATTTAACACTACCGTTTCTTATAATGTTGCAATCAGTCTCTACTTCCAGCCCAGAGAGACTGTATTGATCTTAGCCTTCTGATGACAAGACGTGCCGCTCTGTTCTAGGCCAGCTGCAGCTTCACTAGGTCCTTTGTTGCACCTGACCATATGACTGGACAATAATCACGATAAGATCGAACTAGAGCCTGCAGGACTTGCTTTGCGGCGGGTGGTATCAAAGAATCTGACAGACCTCTCCCCATCTTTACAACCATTGAATCTATATGTTTTGACCATGACAGTTTACACTCTAAGGCAACAACACCCAGTAATTTAGTCTCCTCAACGTGTTTACCAGTTGAGGTATAGTTATGGTGCTGGAGGTGATGGCTGCTGTTTTACAGGCTCCTAACCAACTGGGCTATTTATTTTATTCACATTGTTTGTAACTTATTGTGTACATAATGTTGCTGCTACCGTCTCTTATGACCGAAAAGAGCTCCTGGACATCTGGACAGCGATTACTCACCTCGATCTGGACGCAGAGTTTTTTTTATTTAATGAGTCCGAAGCAAAGGATATACTGCTTTGTCAAGACGAGGCCCAAATCCCCGTCATCAGCGTGATGAAAAGGGGGAGGAGGGCGGGTGCATTCTAAGAATTGGTAGACGAGTAGGTAAACCACGACTCCCCTCCGTATTCATGTCCAACGTGCTCATTGGAAAACAAACTGGGCGATTTAAGACTCTCTTACCAACGGGACATTAAACAAACTGGGCCATCTACGATTTAAGACTCTCTTACCAACGGGACATTAAACAAACTGGGCCATCTACGATTTAAGACTCTCTTACCAACGGGACATTAAACAAACTGGGCCATCTACGATTTAAGACTCTCTTACCAACGGGACATTAAACAAACTGGGCGATGTAAGACTCTCTTACCAACGGGACATTAAACAAACTGGGCCATCTACGATTTAAGACTCTCCTACCAACGGGACATTAAACAAACTGGGCCATCTACGATTTAAGACTCTCTTACCAACGGGACATTAAACAAACTGGGCGATGTAAGACTCTCTTACCAACGGGACATGAAACAAACTGGGCCATCTACGATTTAAGACTCTCTTACCAACGGGACATTAAACAAACTGGGCTATGATTTAAGACTCTCTACCAACGGGACATTAAACAAACTGGGCCATCTACGATTTAAGACTCTCTTACCAACGGGACATTAAACAAACTGGGCCATCTACAATTTTAAGACTCTCCTACCAACGGGACATTAAACAAACTGGGCCATCTACGATTTAAGACTCTCCTACCAACGGGACATTAAACAAACTGGGCCATCTACGATTTAAGACTCTCCTACCAACGGGACATTAAACAAACTGGGCCATCCGATTTAAGACTCTCTACCAACGGGACATTAAACAAACTGGGATTTAAGACTCTCCTACCAACGGGACATTAAACAAACTGGGCCATCTACGATTTAAGACTCTCTTACCAACGGGACATTAAACAAACTGGGCCATCTACAATTTTAAGACTCTCCTACCAACGGGACATTAAACACACTGGGCCATCTACGATTGAAGACTCTCCTACCAACGGGACATTAAACAAACTGGGCCATCTACGATTTAAGACTCTCCTACCAACGGGACATTAAACACACTGGGCCATCTACGATTTTAAGACTCTCCTACCAACGGGACATTAACTAGTAATATCTTATGTTTCACTGAGACGTGTCTACAACAGTCTTTGCTCAATATTATCACGTTTCCAACAGTTTGCCCATGTTTCTTCCTCCTCTCTAAGTCAACTCCCCGATGCCTGGCCAGGACAGTGATGCCTGGCCAGAGTGTGCTGAGATGGGCTGGGAAGAAGTACGAGGAGTTGCCAATAGCACATATCAAAGCCACATATAACAAGTAAGCTGAAAGACAGTGATGTGAACAGCTGATATATTAATGTCTCCCTCCAGTACACATGTCCAGGTGATATATTTTAACGTGTCTCCCTCCAGTACACATGTCCAGGTGACAGACTGTGAGGGCCAGTTCATGGTCAGAACATCGTGTGGAACCGAGGGGTTCAAGAACGTCAAGAAGTCCACTCCCATCGCTGCTCAGACAGCAGGCATCTCAGCTGCAGCGGTAAGATGAGACCACATGGAAAATATAGATCATGTAGGCGTATAGTTAATAGTTGTAGTCTGGCTGCTACAGACAAGAACACCGAGACATCTGTTCTCCACTAGATGGCACTAGAGCCTAAAACAAACGAACGCAAAAAGATGAATTTGTGTTTCCTGATGAATGGTCCTGTATTCTTCTTCTCCTGGGCAGAAGGCCGCAGCGGTGGGGGTGACGTTTGTCCGCGTGTTGGTGAAAGGTCTGGGTCCTGGACGCTTGGTGAGAACCTTTTTCATGAAATGCAGAATTCATACCGTAGACAAAGTGTTCACATGATGCATCTCCCCCACTCTGAGGTTATCACCCTGTATCCCACTCTGAGGTTATCACCCTGTATCCCACTCTGAGGTTATCACCCTGTATCCCACTCTGAGGTTATCACCCTGTATCCCACTCTGAGGTTATCACCCTGTATCCCACTCTGAGGTTATCACCCTGTATCCCACTCTGAGGTTATCACCCTGTATCCCACTCTGAGGTTATCACCCTGTATCCCAGTTAACCTGCAGGCATCCCACTGTTTATCACCCTGTATCCCACTGTGTTAACCAGCAGCAGACCACCCTGTATCCCACTGTTTAACCAGCAGGTTATCCCACTGTTTTAACCAGCAGCAGACCACCCTGTATCCCACTGTGTTAACCAGGCAGACCACCCTGTATCCCACTGTTTTACCACCCTGAGGTTTAACCAGCCACCCTGTATCCCACTGTGTTAACCAGCAGCAGACCAATCCCCTAGAGGTTATCACCCTGTATCCCACTGTTTTAACCAGCAGCAGATCACCCTGTATCCCACTGTTAACCCCAGTTACCACCCTGTATCCCACTGTTTTAACCAGCAGCAGATCACCCTGTATCCCACTGTGTTAACCAGCAGCAGATCACCCTGTATCCCACTGTGTTAACCAGCAGCAGACCACCCTGTAGTTTAACCAGCAGCAGACCACCCTGTATCCCACTGTTTTAACCCAGCAGCAGACCACCCCCCTGAGGTATCCCACTGTGTTAACCAGCAGCAGACCACCCTGTATGTGTTAACCAGCCAGACCACCCTGTAGGTTTTAACCAGCAGCAGACCACCCTGTATCCCACTGTTTTAACCAGCAGCAGACCACCCTGTATCCCACTGTGTTAACCAGCAGCAGACCACCCTGTATCCCACTGTGTTAACCAGCATCAGACCACCCTGTATCCCCTGTTTTAACCAGCAGCAGATCACCCTGTATCCCACTGTGTTACCACCAGACCACCCTGTATCTGCATCCCACTGTGTTAACCAGCAGGATCACCCTGTATCCCACTGTTTTAACCAGCAGCAGATCACCCTGTATCCCACTGTTAACCAGCAGCAGATCACCCTGTATCCCACTGTTTTAACCAGCAGCAGACCACCCTGTATCCCACTGTGTTAACCAGCAGCAGACCACCCTGTATCCCACTGTGTTAACCAGCAGCAGACCACCCTGTATCCCACTGTGTTAACCAGCAGCAGACCACCCTGTATCCCACTGTGTTAACCAGCAGCAGACCACCCTGTATCCCACTGTGTTAACCAGCAGCAGACCACCCTGTATCCCACTGTGTTAACCAGCAGCAGACCACCCTGTATCCCACTGCATCCCACTGTTAACCAGCAGCAGACCACCCTGTATCCCACTGTTAACCAGCAGCAGATCACCCTGTATCCCACTGCAGCTTAACCAGCAGCAGACCACCCTGTATACAGTTTTAACCAGCAGCAGATCACCCTGTATCCCAGCTGTTAACCAGCAGCAGACCACCCTGTATCCCACTGTTTTAACCAGCAGCAGACCACCCTGTATCCCACTGTTGACCACCCTGTATCCCACTTTAACCAGACCAGCACTGTGACCAGACCACCTGTATCCCATGTTAACCAGCCAGACCACTGTTTTAACCAGCAGCAGACCACCCTGTATCCCACTGTGTTAACCAGCAGCAGACCACCCTGTATCCCACTGTTAACCAGCAGCAGACCACCCTGTATCCCACTGGTTAACCAGCAGCAGATCACCCTGCTTTAACCAGCAGCAGACCACCCTGTATCCAGTTTTAACCAGCAGCAGACCACCCTGTATGGCTTTAACCAGCAGCAGACCACCCTGTACCCTGTATCCCAGACCACCCTGTATCCCACTGCTTTAACCAGCAGCAGACCACCCTGTATCCTACTGTGTTAACCAGCAGCAGACCACCCTGTAACCATCCCACTGTATCCCACTGTTAACCAGCAGCAGACCACCCTGTATCCCACTGTTGGCTTTAACCAGCAGCAGACCACCCTGTATCCCAGCAGTTTAACCAGCAGCAGACCACCCTGTATCCCACTGTTGGCTTTAACCAGCAGCAGACCACCCTGTATCTGTTGGCTTTAACCAGCAGCAGACCACCCTGTATCCCACTGTTGGCTTAACCAGCAGCAGACCACCCTGTATCCCACTGTTTTAACCAGCAGCAGACCACCCTGTATCCCACTGTTAACCAGCAGCAGACCACCCTGTATCCCACTGTGGCTTTAACCAGCAGCAGACCACCCTGCATCCCACTGCTGGCTTTAACCAGCAGCAGACCACCCTGTATACCACTGTGTTAACCAGCAGCAGACCACCCTTTAACCAGCAGCAGACCACCCTGCATCCCACTGTTTTAACCAGCAGCAGACCTGTACCCTGCTTTATCCCACTGTATCTGCTTTAACCAGCAGCAGACCACCCCCTGGCTGGCTTTAACCAGCAGCAGACCACCCTGTATCCCACTGTTTTAACCAGCAGCAGACCACCCCATCCCACTGCTGGCTTTAACCAGCAGCAGACCACCCTGCATCCATCTTTTAACCAGCAGCAGACCACCCTGCATCCCACTGCTTTTAACCAGCAGCAGACCACCCTGCATCCATCCCACTGCTGCTTTAACCAGCAGCAGACCCATCCCACCCAGCAGCAGTATCCCACTGCTGGCTTTAACCAGCAGCAGACCACCCTGCATACCACTGTTGGCTTTAACCAGCAGCAGACCACCCTGTATCCCACTCCATGTTAACCAGCAGCAGACCCCACCACTGCTGGCTTTAATCCCACTGTATCCCACTATGTTAACCAGCAGCAGACCATCCTACCACTGGTTTTAACCAGCAGCAGACCACCCTGTATCCCACTGTTAACCAGCAGCAGACCATCCTACTACTGGCTTTAACCAGCAGCAGACCACTGTTAACCAGCAGCAGACCACCCTGTATCCCACTGTGTTAACCAGCAGCAGATCACCCTGTTATCCCAGACCACCCTGTAATCCACTATGTTAACCAGCAGCAGACCACCTTGTATCCTACTGCTGGCTTTAACCCAGCAGACCACCCTGTATCCCACTGCTGGCTTTAACCAGCAGCAGACCACCCTGTATCCACTGTTAACCAGCAGCAGACCACCCTGTATCCCACTGATTTAACCAGCAGCAGACCACCCTGTATCCCACTGTTTTAACCAGCAGCAGACCACCCTGCATCCCACTGTGTTAACCAGCAGCAGACCACCCTGCATCCCACTGTGTTAACCAGCAGCAGACCACCCTGTATCCCACTATGTTAACCAGCAGCAGACCACCTTGTATCCTACTGCTGGCTTTAACCAGCAGCAGACCACCCTGTATCCCACTGCTGGCTTTAACCAGCAGCAGACCACCCTGTATCCCACTGTTAACCAGCAGCAGACCACCCTGTATCCCTGTTTTTACTGCAGCAGACCATCTGTACCCCACTGCTGGCTTTAACCAGCAGCAGACCACCCTGTATCCCACTGTTAACCAGCAGCAGGCATCCCACTTGTTAACCAGCAGCAGACCACCCTGACCACCCTGCATCCCACTGTTTTAACCAGCAGCAGACCACCTGTATCCCTGTATCCCACTGCTGGCTTTAACCAGCAGCAGACCACCCTGCATCCCACTGTGTTAACCAGCAGCAGACCACCCTGTATCCACTGTTTAACCAGCAGCAGACCACCCTGTATCCCACTGCTGGCTTTAACCAGCAGCAGACCACCCTGCATCCCACTGTTTTAACCAGCAGCAGACCACTGCATCCCACTGCTGGCTTTAACCAGCAGCAGACCACCCTGTATAACCAGCAGCAGACCACCCTGCATACCACTGTTGGCTTTAACCACAGCAACTGTATCCACTGCTTTTAACCAGCAGCAGACCACCCTGTATCCACTTGTTAACCAGCAGCAGACCATCCTACAACTGGCTTTAACCAGCAGCAGACCACCCTGCATCCCACTGACTGGCTTTAACCAGCAGCAGACCACCCCTGCATCCACTGCTGGCTTTAACCAGCAGCAGACCACCCTGCATCCCACTGCTGGCTTTAACCAGCAGCAGACCACCCTGCATCCCACTATGTTAACCAGCAGCAGACCACCCTGCATCCCACTGTTTTAACCAGCAGCAGACCACCCTGTATCCCACTGCTGGCTTTAACCAGCAGCAGACCACCCTGTATCCCACTATGTTAACCAGCAGCAGACCATCCTACTACTGGCTTTAACCAGCAGCAGACCACCCTGTATCCCTGTTAACCAGCAGCAGACCATCCTATCCTACTGGTTTAACCAGCAGCAGACCACCCTGTATCCCACTGTGTTAACCAGCAGCAGACCACCCTGCATCCCACTGTGTTAACCAGCAGCAGACCACCCTGTATCCCACTATGTTAACCAGCAGCAGACCACCCTGTATCCTACTGCTGGCTTTAACCAGCAGCAGACCACCCTGTATCCCACTGCTGGCTTTAACCAGCAGCAGACCACCCTGTATCCCACTGTTAACCAGCAGCAGACCACCCCCTGTATCCCACTGTGTAACCAGCAGCAGACCACCCTGTACCAGCAGACCACCCACTGTTTTAACCAGCAGCAGACCACCCTGCATCCCACTGTGTTAACCAGCAGCAGACCACCCTGCATCCCACTGTGTTAACCAGCAGCAGACCACCCTGTATCCCACTATGTTAACCAGCAGCAGACCACCTTGTATCCACTGCTGGCTTTAACCAGCAGCAGACCACCCTGTATCCCACTGCTGGCTTTAACCAGCAGCAGACCACCTGTATCCCACTGTTAACCAGCAGCAGACCACCCTGTATCCCACTGTGTTAACCAGCAGCAGACCACCCTGTATCCCACTGTTTTAACCAGCAGCAGACCACCCTGTACCCCACTCCTGGGCTTTAACCAGCAGCAGACCACGTTTGTATCCCACTGCTGGCTTTAACCAGCAGCAGACCACCCTGTATCCCACTGCTGGCTTTAACCAGCAGCAGACCACCTGCATACCACTGTGTTAACCAGCAGCAGACCACCCTGCAGACCACCCTGCATCCCACTGTTTTAACCAGCAGCAGACCACCCTGTATCCCACTGTTTTAACGAGCAGCAGACCACCCTGCATCCCACTGCTGGCTTTAACCAGCAGCAGACCACCCTGCATCCCACTGTGTTAACCAGCAGCAGACCACCCTGTATCCCACTGTGTTAACCAGCAGCAGACCACCTGCATCCCACTGCTGGCTTTAACCAGCAGCAGACCACCCTGCATCCTACTGTTTTAACCAGCAGCATACCACCCTGCATCCCACTGTTTTAACCAGCAGCAGACCACCCTGCATCCCACTGCTGGTTAACCAGCAGCAGACCACCCTGCATCCTACTGCTGGCTTTAACCAGCAGCAGACCACCCTGCATACCACTGCTGGCTTTAACCAGCAGCAGACCACCCTGTATCCCACTGCTGGCTTTAACCAGCAGCAGACCACCCTGTATCCCCTATGTTAACCAGCAGCAGACCATCCCACTGGCTTTAACCAGCAGCAGACCACCCTGTATCCCACTGTTAACCAGCAGCAGACCATCCTACTACTGGCTTTAACCAGCAGCAGACCACCCTGTATCCCACTGTTAACCAGAAGCAGACCACCCTGTATCCCACTGTTTTAACCAGCAGCAGACCACCCTGCATCCCACTGTGTTAACCAGCAGCAGACCACCCTGCATCCCACTGTGTTAACCAGCAGCAGACCACCCTGTATCCCACTATGTTAACCAGCAGCAGACCACCCTGTATCCCACTGCTGGCTTTAACCAGCAGCAGACCACCCTGTATCCCACTGCTGGCTTTAACCAGCAGCAGACCACCCTGTATCCCACTGTTAACCAGCAGCAGACCACCCTGTATCCCACTGTGTTAACCAGCAGCAGACCACCCTGTATCCCACTGTGTTAACCAGCAGCAGACCACCCTGTATCCCACTGTGTTAACCAGCAGCAGACCACCCTGTATCCCACTGCTGGCTTTAACCAGCAGCAGACCACCCTGTATCCCACTATGTTAACCAGCAGCAGACCATCCTACTACTGGCTTTAACCAGCAGCAGACCACCCTGCATCCCACTGCTGGCTTTAACCAGCAGCAGACCACCCTGCATCCTACTGCTGGCTTTAACCAGCAGCAGACCACCCTGCATACCACTGTTGGCTTTAACCAGCAGCAGACCACCCTGTATCCCACTATGTTAACCAGCAGCAGACCACCCTGTATCCCACTGCTGGCTTTAACCAGCAGCAGACCACCCTGTATCCCACTATGTTAACCAGCAGCAGACCATCCTACTACTGGCTTTAACCAGCAGCAGACCACCCTGTATCCCACTGTTAACCAGCAGCAGACCATCCTACTACTGGCTTTAACCAGCAGCAGACCACCCTGTATCCCACTGTGTTAACCAGCAGCAGACCACCCTGCATCCCACTGTGTTAACCAGCAGCAGACCACCCTGTATCCCACTATGTTAACCAGCAGCAGACCACCTTGTATCCTACTGCTGGCTTTAACCAGCAGCAGACCACCCTGTATCCCACTGCTGGCTTTAACCAGCAGCAGACCACCCTGTATCCCACTGTTAACCAGCAGCAGACCACCCTGTATCCCACTGTGTTAACCAGCAGCAGACCACCCTGTATCCCACTGTTTTAACCAGCAGCAGACCACCCTGCATCCCACTGTGTTAACCAGCAGCAGACCACCCTGCATCCCACTGTGTTAACCAGCAGCAGACCACCCTGTATCCCACTATGTTAACCAGCAGCAGACCACCCTGTATCCTACTGCTGGCTTTAACCAGCAGCAGACCACCCTGTATCCCACTGCTGGCTTTAACCAGCAGCAGACCACCCTGTATCCCACTGTTAACCAGCAGCAGACCACCCTGTATCCCACTGTGTTAACCAGCAGCAGACCACCCTGTATCCCACTGTTTTAACCAGCAGCAGACCACCCTGTACCCCACTGCTGGCTTTAACCAGCAGCAGACCACCCTGTATCCCACTGCTGGCTTTAACCAGCAGCAGACCACCCTGCATCCCACTGCTGGCTTTAACCAGCAGCAGACCACCCTGCATACCACTGTGTTAACCAGCAGCAGACCACCCTGCAGACCACCCTGCATCCCACTGTTTTAACCAGCAGCAGACCACCCTGTATCCCACTGTTTTAACGAGCAGCAGACCACCCTGCATCCCACTGCTGGCTTTAACCAGCAGCAGACCACCCTGCATCCCACTGTGTTAACCAGCAGCAGACCACCCTGTATCCCACTGTGTTAACCAGCAGCAGACCACCCTGCATCCCACTGCTGGCTTTAACCAGCAGCAGACCACCCTGCATCCTACTGTTTTAACCAGCAGCATACCACCCTGCATCCCACTGTTTTAACCAGCAGCAGACCACCCTGCATCCCACTGCTGGCTTTAATCAGCAGCAGACCACCCTGCATCCTACTGCTGGCTTTAACCAGCAGCAGACCACCCTGCATACCACTGTTGGCTTTAACCAGCAGCAGACCACCCTGTATCCCACTGCTGGCTTTAACCAGCAGCAGACCACCCTGTATCCCACTATGTTAACCAGCAGCAGACCATCCTACTACTGGCTTTAACCAGCAGCAGACCACCCTGTATCCCACTGTTAACCAGCAGCAGACCATCCTACTACTGGCTTTAACCAGCAGCAGACCACCCTGTATCCCACTGTTAACCAGAAGCAGACCACCCTGTATCCCACTGTTTTAACCAGCAGCAGACCACCCTGCATCCCACTGTGTTAACCAGCAGCAGACCACCCTGCATCCCACTGTGTTAACCAGCAGCAGACCACCCTGTATCCCACTATGTTAACCAGCAGCAGACCACCTTGTATCCTACTGCTGGCTTTAACCAGCAGCAGACCACCCTGTATCCCACTGCTGGCTTTAACCAGCAGCAGACCACCCTGTATCCCACTGTTAACCAGCAGCAGACCACCCTGTATCCCACTGTGTTAACCAGCAGCAGACCACCCTGTATCCCACTGTGTTAACCAGCAGCAGACCACCCTGTATCCCACTGTGTTAACCAGCAGCAGACCACCCTGTATCCCACTGCTGACTTGCTTCTGAAGCTAAGCAGGGTTGGTCCTGGTCAGTCCCTGGATGGGAGACCAGATGCTGCTGGAGGGCCAGTAGGAGTCACTTTTTCCTCTGGTCTAAAACAATTTCCCAATACCCCAGGTCATTGCTTTAAATGTGAATGTGTTCTCAGTCAATTTACCTGGTTAATTAAACATCTGGTTTTGAATCAGAATCTTGTAGAGATGAGGAAAAGACGTTTTGACTCGGTTCTGATGCATTTCTCTCTTGTGTGCAGTCTGCCATCAAGGGTCTGACCATGGGAGGATTGGAGGTGGTGTCCATCACAGACAACACCCCGTACCACACAATGGTTGTCGCCCTCGCAAGGCTAGAAGAATATGAACAGGACCGTACCATCATGGACTGCAGGGGTCCAGCAATCTGACCCTTGCAGTCTTGTAACATGCTTAATGTTGTTGTTATATGAAGACTATTTTTTTACTTTTATTTAAGCATTTTGGAAAATACTTGTACATGCAGAAATGTTTAAAACATTCAGGGCCCGTTTCCCAGACACAGATTCATCCCTGGACTGAAAAACAAGTTCAATGTAGAATCTGCAGTCCAGGACTTAATCTGGGGAACTGGCCCTGAATGAATGTACCAGCACAGCTAGTAACAGATGGAAAATGATTCATCGATGTTTATTAAATCCATATACACCCAAACCCCTGTACAACATGTGTTATAAATACAAGGCTTCCATCGGGAGAGAACCTGGTCAGATCAGTCCATCGGGAGAGAACCTGGTCAGATCAGTCCACCGGGAGAGAACCTGGTCAGATCAGTCCACCGGGAGAGAACCTGGTCAGATCAGTCCATCGGGAGAGAACCTGGTCAGATCAGTCCATCGGGAGAGAACCTGGTCAGATCAGTCCATCGGGAGAGAACCTGGTCAGATCAGTCCATCGGGAGAGAACCTGGTCAGATCAGTCCATCGGGAGAGAACCTGGTCAGATCAGTCCATCGGGAGAGAACCTGGTCAGATCAGTCCATCGGGAGAGAACCTGGTCAGATCAGTCCATCGGGAGAGAACCTGGTCAGATCAGTCCATCGGGAGAGAACCTGGTCAGATCAGTCCATCGGGAGAGAACCTGGTCAGATCAGTCCATCGGGAGAGAACCTGGTCAGATCAGTCCATCGGGAGAGAACCTGGTCAGATCAGTCCATCGGGAGAGAACCTGGTCAGATCAGTCCATCGGGAGAGAACCTGGTCAGATCAGTCCATCGGGAGAGAACCTGGTCAGATCAGCTCCAGATCAGTCTAGCAGGAGAGGACCTGGTCAGATCAGTCCAGGAGAGAACCTGGTCAGATCAGTCCATCAGGAGAGAACCTGGTCAGATCAGTCCATCGGGAGAGAACCTGGTCAGATCAGTCCATCTGGAGAGAACCTGGTCAGATCAGGTTTGTCCTATAACTAACATGAGGTTTTACAGAAACTCTGTTCATCAACTAGTCAACCTGGTTCCATCAAGGTGTTCTGATATGAGGGTTAAACGTTATAGACCATGCTGACTGGTTCCATCAAGGTGTTCTGATAGGAGGGTTAAACGTTACAGACCATGCTGACTTCCTGGTTCCATCAAGGTGTTCTGATAGGAGGGTTAAACGTTATAGACCATGCTGACTTCCTGGTTCCATCAAGGTGTTCTGATAGGAGGGTTAAACGTTATAGACCATGCTGACTTCCTGGTTCCATCAAGGTGTTCTGATAGGAGGGTTAAACGTTATAGACCATGCTGACTTCCTGGTTCCATCAAGGTGTACTGATAGGAGGGGTTAAACGTTATAGACCATGCTGACTTCCTGGTTCCATCAAGGTGTACTGATAGGAGGGTTAAATGTTATAGACCATGCTGACTTCCTGGTTCCATCAAGGTGTTCTGATATGAGGGGTTAAACGTTATAGACCATGCTGACTTCCTGGTTCCATCAAGGTGTACTGATATGAGGGGTTAAACGTTACAGACCATGCTGACTTCCTGGTTCCATCAAGGTGTACTGATATGAGGGGTTAAACGTTACAGACCATGCTGACTTCCTGGTTCCATCAAGGTGTACTGATATGAGGGGTTAAACGTTATAGACCATGCTGACTTCCTGGTTCCATCAAGGTGTACTGATATGAGGGGTTAAACGTTACAGACCATGCTGACTTCCTGGTTCCATCAAGGTGTACTGATATGAGGGGTTAAACGTTATAGACCATGCTGACTTCCTGGTTCCATCAAGGTGTACTGATAGGAGGGGTTAAACGTTATAGACCATGCTGACTTCCTGGTTCCATCAAGGTGTACTGATATGAGGGGTCAAACGTTACAGACCATGCTGACTTCCTGGTTCCATCAAGGTGTTCTGATATGAGGGGTCAAACGTTACAGACCATGCTGACTTCCTGGTTCCATCAAGGTGTACTGTTATGAGGGGTTAAACGTTATAGACCATGCTGACTTCCTGGTTCCATCAAGGTGTACTGATATGAGGGGTTAAACGTTACAGACCATGCTGACTTCCTGGTTCCATCAAGGTGTACTGATATGAGGGGTTAAACGTTATAGACCATGCTGACTTCCTGGTTCCATCAAGGTGTACTGATATGAGGGGTTAAACGTTACAGACCATGCTGACTTCCTGGTTCCATCAAGGTGTACTGATATGAGGGGTCAAACGTTATAGACCATGCTGACTTCCTGGTTCCATCAAGGTGTACTGATATGAGGGGTTAAACGTTACAGACCATGCTGACTTCCTGGTTCCATCAAGGTGTTCTGATATGAGGGTTAAACGTTATAGACCATGCTGACTTCCTGGTTCCATCAAGGTGTTCTGATATGAGGGGTTAAACGTTACAGACCATGCTGACTTCCTGGTTCCATCAAGGTGTACTGATATGAGGGGTTAAACGTTATAGACCATGCTGACTTCCTGGTTCCATCAAGGTGTTCTGATATGAGGGGTTAAACGTTATAGACCATGCTGACTTCCTGGTTCCATCAAGGTGTACTGATATGAGGGTTAAACGTTATAGACCATGCTGACTTCCTGGTTCCATCAAGGTGTTCTGATATGAGGGGTTAAACGTTATAGACCATGCTGACTTCCTGGTTCCATCAAGGTGTACTGATATGAGGGGTTAAACGTTACTAACCTGGTTCCATCAAGGTGTACTGATATGAGGGGTTAAACGTTATAGACCATGCTGACTTCCTGGTTCCATCAAGGTGTACTGATATGAGGGTTAAACGTTACAGACCATGCTGACTTCCTGGTTCCATCAAGGTGTTCTGATATGAGGGGTTAAACGTTACAGACCATGCTGACTTCCTGGTTCCATCAAGGTGTTCTGATATGAGGGGTCAAACGTTACAGACCATGCTGACTTCCTGGTTCCATCAAGGTGTACTGATATGAGGGGTTAAACGTTACAGACCATGCTGACTTCCTGGTTCCATCAAGGTGTACTGATATGAGGGGTTAAACGTTATAGACCATGCTGACTTCCTGGTTCCATCAAGGTGTACTGATATGAGGGGTCAAACGTTACAGACCATGCTGACTTCCTGGTTCCATCAAGGTGTACTGATAGGAGGGGTTAAACGTTATAGACCATGCTGACTTCCTGGTTCCATCAAGGTGTACTGATAGGAGGGGTTAAACGTTATAGACCATGCTGACTTCCTGGTTCCATCAAGGTGTACTGATATGAGGGGTTAAACATTACAGACCATGCTGAACCTGGTTCCATCAAGGTGTACTGATAGGAGGGGTTAAACATTACTAACCTGGTTCCTGGTTCCATCAAGGTGTACTGATATGAGGGGTCAAACGTTATAGACCATGCTCACTTCCTGGTTCCATCAAGGTGTACTGATAGGAGGGGTTAAACGTTACAGACCATGCTGACTTCCTGGTTCCATCAAGGTGTACTGATATGAGGGGTCAAACGTTATACAGACCATGCTGACTTCCTGGTTCCATCAAGGTGTTCTGATATGAGGGTTAAACGTTATAGACCATGCTGACTTCCTGGTTCCATCAAGGTGTACTGATATGAGGGGTCAAACGTTATAGACCATGCTGACTTCCTGGTTCCTCAAGGTGTACTGATATGAGGGGTCAAACGTTATAGACCATGCTGACTTCCATCAAGGTGTTCTGATATGAGGGGTCAAACGTTATAGACCATGCTGACTTCCTGGTTCCATCAAGGTGTACTGATATGAGGGGTCAAACGTTATAGACCATGCTGACTTCCTGGTTCCATCAAGGTGTACTGATATGAGGGTTAAACGTTATAGACCATGCTGACTTCCTGGTTCCATCAAGGTGTTCTGATATGAGGGGTCAAACGTTACAGACCATGCTGACTTCCTGGTTCCATCAAGGTATTCTGATATGAGGGTCAAACGTTATAGACCATGCTGACTTCCTGGTTCCATCAAGGTGTACTGATATGAGGGGTCAAACGTTACAGACCATGCTGACTTCCATCAAGGTGTACTGATATGAGGGGTCAAACGTTATAGACCATGCTGACTTCCTGGTTCCATCAAGGTATTCTGATATGAGGGGTCAAACGTTATAGACCATGCTGACTTCCTGGTTCCATCAAGGTGTACTGATATGAGGGGTCAAACGTTATAGACCATGCTGACTGGTTCCATCAAGGTGTACTTATAGGAAGGGGTCAGACCATGCTGACTAACCTGGTTCCATCAAGGTGTACTGATATGAGGGGTCAAACGTTATAGACCATGCTGACTTCCTGGTTCCATCAAGGTGTACTGATAGGAGGGGTTAAACGTTACAGACCATGCTGACTTCCTGGTTCCATCAAGGTGTTCTGATAGGAGGGGTTAAACGTTACAGACCATGCTGACTTCCTGGTTCATCAAGGTGTACTGATATGAGGGGTCAAACGTTACAGACCATGCTGACTTCCTGGTTCCATCAAGGTGTACTGATAGGGGAGTTATAGACCATGCTGTTCAAGGTGTTCTGATTTGAGGGGTTAAACGTTACAGACCATGCTGACTTCCTGGTTCCATCAAGGTGTACTGATATGAGGGGTCAAACGTTATAGACCATGCTGACTTCCTGGTTCCATCAAGGTGTACTGATATGAGGGGTTAAACGTTAGACCATGCTGACTTCCTGGTTCCATCAAGGTGTTCTGATATGAGGGGTTAAACGTTATAGACCATGCTGACTTCCTGGTTCCATCAAGGTGTTCTGATATGAGGGGTTAAGCGTTACAGACCATGCTGACTTCCTGGTTCCATCAAGGTGTTCTGATATGAGGGGTCAAACGTTACAGACCATGCTGACTTCCTGGTTCCATCAAGGTGTACTGATATGAGGGGTTAAACGTTATAGACCATGCTGACTTCCTGGTTCCATCAAGGTGTACTGATATGAGGGGTTAAACGTTATAGACCATGCTGACTTCCTGGTTCCATCAAGGTGTACTGATATGAGGGGTTAAACGTTATAGACCATGCTGACTTCCTGGTTCCATCAAGGTGTACTGATATGAGGGGTTAAACGTTATAGACCATGCTGACTTCCTGGTTCCATCAAGGTGTACTGATATGAGGGGTCAAACGTTATAGACCATGCTGACTTCCTGGTTCCATCAAGGTGTTCTGATATGAGGGGTTAAACGTTATAGACCATGCTGACTTCCTGGTTCCATCAAGGTGTACTGATATGAGGGGTCAAACGTTATAGACCATGCTGACTTCCTGGTTCCATCAAGGTGTACTGATATGAGGGGTCAAACGTTACTAGACCATGCTGACTTCCATCAAGGTGTACTGATATGAGGGGTTAAACGTTATAGACCATGCTGACTTCCTGGTTCCATCAAGGTGTACTGATATGAGGGGTTAAACGTTACAGACCATGCTGACTTCCTGGTTCCATCAAGGTGTACTGATATGAGGGGTTAAACGTTATAGACCATGCTGACTTCCTGGTTCCATCAAGGTGTACTGATATGAGGGGTTAAACGTACAGACCATACAGACCATCAAGGTGTACTGATATGAGGGGTTAAACGTTACAGACCTGGTTCCATCAAGGTGTTCTGATATGAGGGGTTAAACGTTACAGACCATGCTGACTTCCTGGTTCCATCAAGGTGTTCTGATATGAGGGGTTAAACGTTACAGACCATGCTGACTTCCTGGTTCCATCAAGGTGTTCTGATAGGAGGGGTTAAACGTTATAGACCATGCTGACTTCCTGGTTCCATCAAGGTGTTCTGATATGAGGGGTTAAACGTTATAGACCATGCTGACTTCCTGGTTCCATCAAGGTGTTCTGATATGAGGGGTTAAACGTTATAGACCATGCTGACTTCCTGGTTCCATCAAGGTGTTCTGATATGAGGGGTTAAACGTTACAGACCATGCTGACTTCCTGGTTCCATCAAGGTGTACTGATATGAGGGGTTAAACGTTATAGACCATGCTGACTTCCTGGTTCCATCAAGGTGTACTGATAGGAGGGGTTAAACGTTATAGACCATGCTGACTTCCTGGTTCCATCAAGGTGTTCTGATATGAGGGGTTAAACGTTATAGACCATGCTGACTTCCTGGTTCCATCAAGGTGTACTGATATGAGGGGTCAAACGTTATAGACCATGCTGACTTCCTGGTTCCATCAAGGTGTTCTGATATGAGGGGTTAAACGTTATAGACCATGCTGACTTCCTGGTTCCATCAAGGTGTACTGATATGAGGGTTAAACGTTATAGACCATGCTGACTTCCTGGTTCCATCAAGGTGTACTGATATGAGGGGTTAAACGTTATAGACCATGCTGACTTCCTGGTTCCATCAAGGTGTTCTGATATGAGGGGTTAAACGTTATAGACCATGCTGACTTCCTGGTTCCATCAAGGTGTACTGATATGAGGGGTCAAACGTTATAGACCATGCTGACTTCCTGGTTCCATCAAGGTGTACTGATATGAGGGGTCAAAGCGTTACACACCATGCTGACTTCCTGGTTCCATCAAGGTGTACTGATATGAGGGGTTAAACGTTATAGACCATGCTGTATATCCTGGTTCCATGAATATGATAATATAATAATAATAATATATGCCATTTAGAAGACGCTTTTATCCAAAGCGACTTACAGTCATGTGTGCATACATTCTACGTATGGGTGGTCCCGGGAATCGAACCCACTACCCTGGCAATACAAGCGCCATGCTCTACCAACTGAGCCACAGAAGGACTGAGCTACAGACTGAGCTATCTGACTGGTCAAAGAGCTCTATTACCATGTTATCTGACTGGTCAAAGAGCTCTATTACCATGTTATCTGACTGGCCAAAGAGCTCTATTACCATGTTATCTGACTGGTCAAAGAGCTCTATTACCATGTTATCTGACTGGTCAAAGAGCTCTATTACCATGTTATCTGACTGGTCAAAGAGCTCTATTACCATGTTATCTGACTGGCCAAAGAGCTCTATTACCATGTTATCTGACTGGCCAAAGAGCTCTATTACCATGTTATCTGACTGGCCAAAGAGCTCTATTACCATGTTATCTGACTGGTCAAAGAGCTCTATTACCATGTTATCTGACTGGCCAAAGAGCTCTATTACCATGTTATCTGACTGGTCAAAGAGCTCTATTACCATGTTATCTGACTGGCCAAAGAGCTCTATTACCATGTTATCTGACTGGTCAAAGAGCTCTATTACCATGTTATCTGACTGGTCAAAGAGCTCTATTACCATGTTATCTGACTGGTCAAAGAGCTCTATTACCATGTTATCTGACTGGTCAAAGAGCTCTATTACCAGCCATCCAGATCTCTATTAAGGGGGTTTGTTCTCAGCCACCAGATCTGACTAAAGGGGTTTGTGTCTCAGTCACCAGATCTCAACTCAGAGGGGGTTAAAGGGGTTTACCATGTCTATCTGATCTCAACCCAAGAGGGGTTTAAAGAGCAGATCTCAACCCAGAGGGGGTTTAAAGGGGGTTGGTGTCTCATGTCAACCCAGAGGGGTTTCTGACTCAGTCACCAGATCTCAAAGAGGCTCTATGATCTCAACCCAGGGGGTTTATCTGGGGTTTGTGTCTCAGTCATAGATCCCAACCCAGAGGGGGTTTGTGTCTCAGTCACCAGATCTACCCAGACTGGTCAAAGGTTTATTACCATGTCTCAGCCACCAGATCTCAACCCAGAGGGGAGGGGTTTGTGTCTCAGGATCTCAACCCAAGGGGAGCTCAGCCACCAGGTCTACCAGAGGGGGGTTTAAAGGGGGTTTGTGTTAGGTCTCAACCCAGAGGGGGTTTAAAGGGGGTTTGTGTCTCAGCCACCAGATCTCAAAGAGTCTCAGATCTCAACCATGTTCACCAGATCTCAACCCAGACTGGATCTCAAAGAGGGGGTTTAAAGGGGGTTTGTGTCTCAGTCACCAGATCTCAACCCAGGGGGTTTGTGTCTCAGCCACCAGATCTCAACCCAGAGGGGGTTTTAAAGGGGTTTGTGTCTCAGTCACCAGATCTCTTTAAAGGGGTTATTGTGTCTGGCCAAAGATCTCAACCCAGGGGGTTAAAGGGGTTTGTGTCTCAGCCACCAGATCTCAACCAGAGGGGGTTTGTGTCTTCACCAGATCTCAACCCAGAGGTTTTAAAGGGGTTTGTGTCTCAGTCACCAGATCTCAACCCAGAGGGGTTTAAAGGGGGCTGTGTCTAGCCACCAGATCTCAACCCAGAGGGGGTTGAAAGGGGGTTTGTGTCTCAGCCACCATCTTAACCCAGAGGGGGTTTCAAAGAGTGTCTCAGTTACCAGATCTCAACCCAGAGGGGGTTTAAAGGGGGTTTGTGTCTCAGCCACCAGATCTCAACCCTGAGGGGGTTAAAGGGCTTATGTCTCAGCCACCAGATCTCAACCCAGAGGGGTTTTAGGGGTTTGTGTCTCAGTCACCAGATCTCAACCCAGGGGGTTTAAAGTTTGTGCAGTCACCAGATCTCAACCAGAGGGGTTTATCTGACTCAGTCACCAGATCTCAAAGGGGGTTTAAAGGGGCTCAGTCACCAGATCTACCATGTTCAGTCACCAGATCTCAACCGAGAGGGGTCAAAGGGGTTGGTGTCTCAGGTCACCAGATCTCAACCCAGAGGGGGTTAAAGGGGGTTTGTGTGTCACAGATCCCAACCCAGAGGGGGTTTGTGTCTCAGTCACCAACCCAGAGGGGGTTTAATGGGGGTTTGTGTCTACCATGTTATCAGAGGGGTTAAAGGGTTTGTGTCTCACCACCAGATTATCAGAGGGGGTTTAAAGGGGTTTGTGTCTCAGCCACCAGGTCTCAACCCAGAGGGGGTTTAAAGGTTTGCTCTCAGCCACCAGGTTACCATGTTCAGCCACCAGATCTCAACCCAGAGGGGTTTACCATGTTATCTGTCTGGTCACCAGATCTCAACCAGTTATCTGACTGGTTTAAAGGGGTTTGTGTCTCAGTCACCAGATCTCAGAGAGGGGTTTGTGTCTGGCCAAAGATCTCAACCAGATCTGACTGGTTCAAAGAGCTCTATTACCATGTTATCTGATCTCAGAGGGGTTTAAAGGGGGTTTGTGTCTCAGCCTATTACCAGATCTGGTCAAGCTCCCAGAGGGGTTAAAGGGGTCTGTGTCTCAGGCTCAACCCAGAGGGGGTTTAAAGGGGGTTGGAGCTCTATTTGTCACCATGTTATCTGACTGGCCAAAGAGCTCTATTACCATGTTATCTGACTGGTCAAAGAGCTCTATTACCAGCCACCAGATCTCAACCCAGAGGGGTTTAAAGGGGTTTGTGTCTCAGTCACCAGATCTCAACCCAGAGGGGTTAAAAGGGGTTTGTGTCTCAGCCACCAGATCTCAACCCAGAGGGGGTTAAAGGGGTTTGTGTCTCAGCCACCAGATCTCAACCCAGAGGGGGTTTAAAGGGGGTTTGTGTCTCAGTCACCAGATCTCAACCCAGAGGGGGTTTAAAGGGGTTTGTGTCTCAGCCACCAGATCTCAACCCAGAGGGGGTTTAAAGGGGTTTGTGTCTCAGTCACCAGATCTCAACCCAGAGGGGGTTTAAAGGGGGTTTGTGTCTCAGCCACCAGATCTCAACCCAGAGGGGTTTAAAGGGGGTTTGTGTCTCAGTCACCAGATCTCAACCCAGAGGGGGTTTAAAGGGGGTTTGTGTCTCAGCCACCAGATCTCAACCCAGAGGGGGTTTAAAGGGGGTTTGTGTCTCAGTCACCAGATCTCAACCCAGAGGGGGTTTAAAGGGGGTTTGTGTCTCAGCCACCAGATCTCAACCCAGAGGGGTTTAAAGGGGTTTGTGTCTCAGTCACCAGATCTCAACCCAGAGGGGGTTTAAAGGGGGTTTGTGTCTCAGCCACCAGATCTCAACCCAGAGGGGGTTTAAAGGGGGTTTGTGTCTCAGTCACCAGATCTCAACCCAGAGGGGGTTTAAAGGGGGTTTGTGTCTCAGCCACCAGATCTCAACCCAGAGGGGGTTTAAAGGGGGTTGGTGTCTCAGCCACCAGATCTCAAGCATATTAACTTTTATGGTAAATTCTGGAGCGCCGTCTGATAGTCCATCAACAAAACACCAAATGATGTAATTTCTCCCCTCCCTGAGTCTCCTGTATTGGTATCTCTCTCCCCTCCTCAGAGCAGGTGAGTCTCCTGTATTGTGTCAGGTACTGGTATCTCTCTCCCCTCCTCAGAGCAGGTGAGTCTCCTGTATTGTGTGTCAGTTACCTGTATCTCTCTCCACTCCTCAGAGCAGGTGAGTCTCCTGTATTGTGTCAGTTACCTGTATCTCTCTCCCCTCCTCAGAGCAGGTGAGTCTCCTGTATTGTGTCAGTTACCTGTATCTCTCTCCCCTCCTCAGAGCAGGTGAGTCTCCTGTATTGTGTCAGTTACCTGTATCTCTCTCCCCTCCTCAGAGCAGGTGAGTCTCCTGTATTGTGTCAGTTACCTGTATCTCTCTCCCCTCCTCAGAGCAGGTGAGTCTCCTGTATTGTGTCAGTTACCTGTATCTCTCTCCCCTCCTCAGAGCAGGTGAGTCTCCTGTATTGTGTCAGGTACTGGTATCTCTCTCCCCTCCTCAGAGCAGGTGAGTCTCCTGTATTGTGTCAGTTACCTGTATCTCTCTCCCCTCCTCAGAGCAGGTGAGTCTCCTGTATTGTGTCAGGTACTGGTATCTCTCTCTCCTCCTCAGAGCAGGTGAGTCTCCTGTATTGTGTCAGGTACTGGTATCTCTCTCCCCTCAGAGCAGGTGAGTCTCCTGTATTGTGTCAGGTACTGGTATCTCTCTCCCTCCTCAGAGCAGGTGAGTCTCCTGTATTGTGTCAGGTACTGGTATCTCTCTCCCCTCCTCAGAGCAGGTGAGTCTCCTGTATTGTGTCAGGTACTGGTATCTCTCTCCCTCCTCAGAGCAGGTGAGTCTCCTGTATTGTGTCAGTTACCTGTATCTCTCCCCTCCTCAGAGCAGGTGAGTCTCCTGTATTGTGTCAGGTACTGGTATCTCTCTCCCCTCCTCAGAGCAGGTGAGTCTCCTGTATTGTGTGTCAGTTACCTGTATCTCTCCCCTCCTCAGAGCAGGTGAGTCTCCTGTATTGTGTCAGGTACTGGTATCTCTCTCCACTCCTCAGAGCAGGTGAGTCTCCTGTATTGTGTCAGGTACTGGTATCTCTCTCCACTCCTCAGAGCAGGTGAGTCTCCTGTATTGTGTCAGGTACTGGTATCTCTCTCCCCTCCTCAGAGCAGGTGAGTCTCCTGTATTGTGTCAGGTACTGGTATCTCTCTCCCCTCCTCAGAGCAGGTGAGTCTCCTGTATTGTGTCAGGTACTGGTATCTCTCTCTACTCAGAGCAGGTGAGTCTCCTGTATTGTGTCAGGTACTGGTATCTCTCTCCCCTCCTCAGAGCAGGTGAGTCTCCTGTATTGTGTCAGTTACCTGTATCTCTCTCCCCTCCTCAGAGCAGGTGAGTCTCCTGTATTGTGTCAGGTACTGGTATCTCTCTCCCCTCCTCAGAGCAGGTGAGTCTCCTGTATTGTGTCAGTTACCTGTATCTCTCTCCCCTCCTCAGAGCAGGTGAGTCTCCTGTATTGTGTCAGGTACTGGTATCTCTCTCCCCTCCTCAGAGCAGGTGAGTCTCCTGTATTGTGTCAGGTACTGGTATCTCTCTCCACTCCTCAGAGCAGGTGAGTCTCCTGTATTGTGTCAGGTACTGGTATCTCTCTCCCCTCCTCAGAGCAGGTGAGTCTCCTGTATTGTGTCAGGTACTGGTATCTCTCTCCACTCCTCAGAGCAGGTGAGTCTCCTGTATTGTGTCAGGTACTGGTATCTCTCTCCACTCCTCAGAGCAGGTGAGTCTCCTGTATTGTGTCAGGTACTGGTATCTCTCTCCCCTCCTCAGAGCAGGTGAGTCTCCTGTATTGTGTCAGGTACTGGTATCTCTCTCCACTCCTCAGAGCAGGTGAGTCTCCTGTATTGTGTCAGGTACTGGTATCTCTCTCCACTCCTCAGAGCAGGTGAGTCTCCTGTATTGTGTCAGGTACTGGTATCTCTCTCCCCTCCTCAGAGCAGGTGAGTCTCCTGTATTGTGTCAGTTACCTGTATCTCTCCCCTCCTCAGAGCAGGTGAGTCTCCTGTATTGTGTGTCAGGTACTGGTATCTCTCTCCACTCCTCAGAGCAGGTGAGTCTCCTGTATTGTGTCAGTTACCTGTATCTCTCTCCCCTCCTCAGAGCAGGTGAGTCTCCTGTATTGTGTCAGTTACCTGTATCTCTCCCCTCCTCAGAGCAGGTGAGTCTCCTGTATTGTGTCAGGTACTGGTATCTCTCCCCTCCTCAGAGCAGGTGAGTCTCCTGTATTGTGTCAGTTACCTGTATCTCTCCCTCCTCAGAGCAGGTGAGTCTCCTGTATTGTGTCAGTTACCTGTATCTCTCTCCTCAGAGCAGGTGAGTCTCCTGTATTGTGTCAGGTACTGGTATCTCTCTCCCCTCCTCAGAGCAGGTGAGTCTCCTGTATTGTGTCAGTTACTGGTATCTCTCTCACCTCCTCAGAGCAGGCGAGTCTCCTGTATTGTGTCAGGTACTGGTATCTCTCTCCACTCCTCAGAGCAGGTGAGTCTCCTGTATTGTGTCAGGTACTGGTATCTCTCTCCCCCTCCTCAGAGCAGGCGAGTCTCCTGTATTGTGTCAGGTACTGGTATCTCTCTCCACTCCTCAGAGCAGGGGGGAAAAGGGCGCAGGGGAAAAGGGCGCAGGGGAAAGGACACAGGGGAAAGGACACAGGGGAAAGGGGCACAGGGGAAGGGGCGCAGGGGGAAGGGGCGCAGGGGAAGGGGCGCGGGGAAAGGGGCACGGGGGGGAAAGGGGCGGGGGAAAGGACACAGGGGAAAGGACACAGGGGGAAAGGACACAGGGAAAGGCACAGGGCGCTGACCAAACAGATGTGAGACCAAACAGATGTGAGACCAAACAGATGTGAGACCAAACAGATGTGAGACCATATCATAGCTGAATAGTTTTATTCTGTACAAAGTGTTTCAGTCTGATGGTACAACTCATCACATCTGTGCTACTTCAACATATTTACAACGTCACGCATATACAAAAATACAATTATTCTGAACCTCCTTTCTTTACACAGACACCCATCCAGAGGAGATCGATAGGAAATCACCCACCAACCACCAGGCCTCCCATTGACAGGGGTTTCCACCAATAAGAGGGAATTTAACATGGATGTTCCCTTCTCCGTCACGCCCCTC